>NC_136527.1:169240861-169375861 GCF_053919585.1 Euprymna scolopes
TTATATAGGAAGGGAGGAGGAGTGGGGAGGGCAATGGTGGTGGCTTTGTTACATACTACACCTCTTCCCGCCACTTCTTAGTAGGAACGGATTTTGAATGGAAAATGTTTTCCACTGCAATCTGTTCTCTTTGTGGTATGGGTTTGTCGGATTCTTTTGGACTGAGGGTGAGTATCAGTTACGTATGTCGTCTGATGGTGTCCTGGGAAGGAGTGTTTTGTCTCATGCCTTTTGCATAGTAATCGCCTGTTTTACCATTATAGTTATCCGTCTCTTGCCGCTACTTTATATGACCTACCAGGCATAAGTTTTCGGACTAATGTCTCCCTCCACTCCCCTATGTAAGGATTGGATGAACTCGAACATTGGTACCGATGTTGAAGCCTTCCAGCTCTTTCCCCGTCTTATGGTGTCTAAGTCTTCTTTACTCTTTTCTCCATACTTCATCAGTTAAGGGTGAGTAGAAAGGCTTAAGTTGTTACTCGATACCTGCCATTGTTGATCTTGTCTTTTTACCAAAGAATCTTTGTGCCATTGTTGATCTTGTCTTTTTACCAAAGAATCTTTGTGCCATTGTTGATCTTGTCTTTTTACCAAAGAATCTTTGTGCCATTGTTGATCTTGTCTTTTTACCAAAGAATCTTTGTGGCATTGTTACTCTTGTCTTTTTACCAAAGTATCTTTGTGCCATTGTTGATCTTGTCTTTTTACCAAAGAATCTTTGTGCCATTGTTGATCTTGTCTTTTTACCAAAGAATCTTTGTGCCATTGTTGATCTTGTCTTTTTACCCAAGAATCTTTGTGCCATTGTTGGTCTTGTCTTTTTACCATAGAATCTTTGTGCTATTGTTGATCTTGTCTTTTTACCAAATAATCTTTGTGCCATTGTTGATCTTGTCTTTTTACCAAAGAAACTTTGTGCCATTGTTGATCTTGTCTTTTTACCAAAGAATCTTTGTGCCATTGTTGAACTTGTCTTTTTACCAAAGAATCTTTGTGCCATTGTTGATCTTGTCTTTTTACCAAATAATCTTTGTGCCATTGTTGATCTTGTCTTTTTACCAAAGAATCTTTGTGCCATTGGTGATCTTGTCTTTTTACAACAGAATCTTTGTGCCATTGTTGATCTTGTCTTTTTACCAAAGAAACTTTGTGCCATTGTTGGTCTTGTCTTTTTACCAAAGCATCTTTGTGCCATTGTTGATCTTGTCTTTTTACCAAAGAATCTTTGTTCCATTGTTGATCTTGTCTTTTTACCAAAGCATCTTTGTGCCATTGTTGATCTTGTCTTTTTACCAAAGAATCATTATGCCATTGTTGGTCTTGTCTTTTTACCAAAGAATCTTTATGCCATTGTTGGTCTTGTCTTTTTACCAAAGAATCTTTGTGCCATTGTTGGTCTTGTCTTTTTACCAAAGAATCTTTGTGCCATTGTTGATCTTGTCTTTTTACCAAAGAATCTTTGTGCCATTGTTGGTTCTGTCTTTTTACCAAAGAATCTTTGTGCCATTGTTGATCTTGTCTTTTTACCAAAGAATCTTTGTGCCATTGTTGATCTTGTCTTTTTACCAAAGAATCTTTGTGCCATTGTTGACCTTGTCTTTTTACCAAAGAATCTTTGTGCCATTGTTGATCTTGTCTTTTTACAAAAGAATCTTTGTGCCATTGTTGATCTTGTCTTTTTACCAAAGAATCTTTGTGCCATTGTTGATCTTGTCTTTTTACCAAAGAAACTTTGTGCCATTGTTGGTCTTGTCTTTTTACCAAAGCATCTTTGTGCCATTGTTGATCTTGTCTTTTTACCAAAGAATCTTTGTGCCATTGTTGGTCTTGTCTTTTTACCAAAGCATCTTTGTGCCATTGTTGATCTTGTCTTTTTACCAAAGAATCTTTGTTCCATTGTTGATCTTGTCTTTTTACCAAAGCATCTTTGTGCCATTGTTGATCTTGTCTTTTTACCAAAGAATCTTTATGCCATTGTTGGTCTTGTCTTTTTACCAAAGAATCTTTATGCCATTGTTGGTCTTGTCTTTTTACCAAAGAATCTTTGTGCCATTGTTGATCTTGTCTTTTTACCAAAGAATCTTTGTGCCATTGTTGATCTTGTCTTTTTACAAAAGAATCTTTGTTCCATTGTTGATCTTGTCTTTTTACCAAAGCATCTTTTTGCCATTGTTGATCTTGTCTTTTTACCAAAGAATCTTTATGCCATTGTTGGTCTTGTCTTTTTACCAAAGAATCTTTATGCTATTGTTGGTCTTGTCTTTTTACCAAAGAATCTTTGTACCATTGTTGGTCTCGTCTTTTTACCAAAGAATCTTTGTGCCATTGTTGGTCTTGTCTTTTTACCAAAGAATCTTTGTGCCATTGTTGGTCTTGTCTTTTTACGAAAGAATCTTTGTGCCATTGTTGATCTTGTCTTTTTACGGAAGAATATTTGTGCCATTTTTGGTCTTGTCTTTTTACCAAAGAATCTTTGTGCCATTGTTGATCTTGTCTTTTTACCAAAGAATCTTTGTGCCATTGTTGATCTTGTCTTTTTACCAAAGAATCTTTGTGCCATTGTTGATCTTGTCTTTTTACCAAAGAATCTTTGTGCCATTGTTGGTCTTGTCTTTTTACCAAAGAATCTTTGTGCCATTGTTGATCTTGTCTTTTGACCAAAGAATCTTTGTGCCATTGTTGGTCTTGTCTTTTTACCAAAGAATCTTTGTGCCATTGTTGGTCTTGTCTTTTTACCAAAGAATCTTTGTGCCATTGTTGGTCTTGTCTTTTTACCAAAGAATCTTTGTGCCATTGTTGGTGTTGTCTTTTTACCAAAGAATCGTTGTGCCATTGTTGGTCTTGTCTTTTTACCAAAGAATCTTTGTGCCATTGTTGGTCTTGTCTTTTTACCAAAGAATCTTTGTGCCATTGTTGGTTCTGTCTTTTTACCAAAGAATCTTTGTGCCATTGTTGATCTTGTCTTTTTACAAACGAATCTTTGTGCCATTGTTGGTTCTATCTTTTTACCAAAGAATCTTTGTGCCATTGTTGAACTTGTCTTTTTACCAAAGAAACTTTGTGCCATTGTTGGTCTTGTCTTTTTAACAAAGAATCTTTGTGCCATTGTTGGTCTTGTCTTTTTACCAAAGAATCTTTGTGCCATTTTTTGTCTTGTCTTTTTACTAAAGAATCTTTGTGCCATTGTTGATCTTGTCTTTTTACCAAAGAAACTTTGTGCCATTGTTGGTCTTGTCTTTTTAACAAAGAATCTTTGTGCCATTGTTGGTCTTGTCTTTTTACCAAAGAATCTTTGTGCCATTGTTGGTCTTGTCTTTTTACCAAAGAATCTTTGTGCCATTGTTGATCTTGCCTTTTTACCAAAGAATCTTTGTGCCATTGTTGATCTTGTCTGTTTACCAAAGAACCTTTGTGCTATTGTTGATCTTGTCTTTTTACCAAAGAGTCTTTGTTCCATTGTTGATCTTGTCTTTTTACCAAAGAATCTTTGTGCCATTGTTGGTCTTGTCTTTTTACCAAAGAATCTTTGTGCCATTGTTGATCTTGTCTTTTGACCAAAAAATATTTGTGCCATTGTTGGTCTTGTCTTTTTACTAAAGAATCTTTGTGCCATTGTTGGTCTTGTCTTTTTACCAAAGAATCTTTGTGCCATTGTTGGTCTTGTCTTTTTACCAAAGAATCTTTGTGCCATTGTTGGTGTTGTCTTTTTACCAAAGAATCGTTGTGCCATTGTTGGTCTTGTCTTTTTACCAAAGAATCTTTGTGCCATTGTTGGTCTTGTCTTTTTACCAAAGAATCTTTGTGCCATTGTTGGTTCTGTCTTTTTACCAAAGAATCTGTGTGCCATGTTTGATCTTGTCTTTTTACAAACGAATCTTTGTGCCATTGTTGGTTCTGTCTTTCTACCAAAGAATCTTTGTGCCATTGTTAAACTTGTCTTTTTACCAAAGAATCTTTGTGACATTGTTGATCTTGTCTTTTTACCAAATAATCTTTGTGCCATTGTTGATCTTGTCTTTTTACCAAAGAATCTTTGTGCCATTGGTGATCTTGTCTTTTTACAACAGAATCTTTGTGCCATTGTTGATCTTGTCTTTTTACCAAAGAAACTTTGTGCCATTGTTGATCTTGTCTTTTTACCAAAGAATCTTTGTTCCATTGTTGATCTTGTCTTTTTACCAAAGCATCTTTGTGCCATTGTTGATCTTGTCTTTATACCAAAGAATCTTTATGCCATTGTTGGTCTTGTCTTTTTACCAAAGAATCTTTATGCCATTGTTGGTCTTGTCTTTTTACCAAAGAATCTTTGTGCCATTGTTGGTCTTGTCTTTTTACCAAAGAATCTTTGTGCCATTGTTGATCTTGTCTCTTAATAAAGAATCTTTGTGCCATTGTTGGTTCTGTCTTTTTACCAAAGAATCTTTGTGCCATTGTTGATCTTGTCTTTTTACCAAAGAATCTTTGTGCCATTGTTGATCTTGTCTTTTTACCAAAGAATCTTTGTGCCATTGTTGACCTTGTCTTTTTACCAAAGAATCTTTGTGCCATTGTTGATCTTGTCTTTTTACAAAAGAATCTTTGTGCCATTGTTGATCTTGTCTTTTTACCAAAGAATCTTTGTGCCATTGTTGATCTTGTCTTTTTACCAAAGAAACTTTGTGCCATTGTTGGTCTTGTCTTTTTACCAAAGCATCTTTGTGCCATTGTTGATCTTGTCTTTTTACCAAAGAATCTTTGTGCCATTGTTGGTCTTGTCTTTTTACCAAAGCATCTTTGTGCCATTGTTGATCTTGTCTTTTTACCAAAGAATCTTTGTTCCATTGTTGATCTTGTCTTTTTACCAAAGCATCTTTGTGCCATTGTTGATCTTGTCTTTTTACCAAAGAATCTTTATGCCATTGTTGGTCTTGTCTTTTTACCAAAGAATCTTTATGCCATTGTTGGTCTTGTCTTTTTACCAAAGAATCTTTGTGCCATTGTTGGTCTTGTCTTTTTACCAAAGAATCTTTGTGCCATTGTTGATCTTGTCTTTTTACCAAAGAATCTTTGTGCCATTGTTGGTTCTGTCTTTTTACCAAAGAATCTTTGTGCCATTGTTGATCTTGTCTTTTTACCAAAGAATCTTTGTGCCATTGTTGATCTTGTCTTTTTACCAAAGAATCTTTGTGCCATTGTTGATCTTGTCTTTTTACCAAAGAATCTTTGTGCCATTGTTGATCTTGTTTTTTTACAAAAGAATCTTTGTGCCATTGTTGATCTTGTCTTTTTACCAAAGAATCTTTGTGCCATTGTTGATCTAGTCTTTTTACCAAAGAAACTTTGTGCCATTGTTGGTCTTGTCTTTTTACCAAAGCATCTTTGTGCCATTGTTGATCTTGTCTTTTTACCAAAGAATCTTTGTTCCATTGTTGATCTTGTCTTTTTACCAAAGCATCTTTTTGCCATTGTTGATCTTGTCTTTTTAACAAAGAATCTTTATGCCATTGTTGGTCTTGTCTTTTTACCAAAGAATCTTTATGCTATTGTTGGTCTTGTCTTTTTACCAAAGAATCTTTGTACCATTGTTGGTCTCGTCTTTTTACCAAAGAATCTTTGTGCCATTGTTGGTCTTGTCTTTTTACCAAAGAATCTTTGTGCCATTGTTGGTCTTGTCTTTTTACGAAAGAATCTTTGTGCCATTGTTGATCTTGTCTTTTTACGAACGAATATTTGTGCCATTTTTGGTCTTGTCTTTTTACAAAAGAATCTTTGTGCCATTGTTGATCTTGTCTTTTTACCAAAGAATCTTTGTGCCATTGTTGATCTTGTCTTTTTACCAAAGAATCTTTGTGCCATTGTTGATCTTGTCTTTTTACCAAAGAATCTTTGTGCCATTGTTGGTCTTGTCTTTTTACCAAAGAATCTTTGTGCCATTGTTGATCTTGTCTTTTGACCAAAGAATCTTTGTGCCATTGTTGGTCTTGTCTTTTTACCAAAGAATCTTTGTGCCATTGTTGGTCTTGTCTTTTTACCAAAGAATCTTTGTGCCATTGTTGGTCTTGTCTTTTTACCAAAGAATCTTTGTGCCATTGTTGGTGTTGTCTTTTTACCAAAGAATCGTTGTGCCATTGTTGGTCTTGTCTTTTTACCAAAGAATCTTTGTGCCATTGTTGGTCTTGTCTTTTTACCAAAGAATCTTTGTGCCATTGTTGGTTCTGTCTTTTTACCAAAGAATCTTTGTGCCATTGTTGATCTTGTCTTTTTACAAACGAATCTTTGTGCCATTGTTGGTTCTGTCTTTTTACCAAAGAATCTTTGTGCCATTGTTGAACTTGTCTTTTTACCAAAGAATCTTTGTGCCATTGTTGATCTTGTCTTTTTACCAAAGAATCTTTGTGCCATTGTTGATCTTGTCTTTTTACCAAAGAATCTTTGTGCCATTGTTGATCTTGTCTTTTTACAACAGAATCTTTGTGCCATTGTTGATCTTGTCTTTTTACCAAAGAAACTTTGTGCCATTGTTGGTCTTGTCTTTTTACCAAAGCATCTTTGTGCCATTGTTGATCTTGTCTTTTGACCAAAGAATCTTTGTTCCATTGTTGATCTTGTCTTTTTACCAAAGCATCTTTGTGCCATTGTTGATCTTGTCTTTTTACCAAAGAATCTTTATGCCATTGTTGGTCTTGTCTTTTTACCAAAGAATCTTTATGCCATTGTTGGTCTTGTCTTTTTACCAAAGAATCTTTGTGCCATTGTTGGTCTTGTCTTTTTACCAAAGAATCTTTGTGCCATTGTTGATCTTGTCTTTTTACCAAAGAATCTTTGTGCCATTGTTGGTTCTGTCTTTTTACCAAAGAATCTTTGTGCCATTGTTGATCTTGTCTTTTTACCAAAGAATCTTTGTGCCATTGTTGATCTTGTCTTTTTACCAAAGAATCTTTGTGCCATTGTTGATCTTGTCTTTTTACCAAAGAATCTTTGTGCCATTGTTGATCTTGCTTTTTACAAAAGAATCTTTGTGCCATTGTTGATCTTGTCTTTTTACCAAAGAATCTTTGTGCCATTGTTGATCTTGTCTTTTTACCAAAGAAACTTTGTGCCATTGTTGGTCTTGTCTTTTTACCAAAGCATCTTTGTGCCATTGTTGATCTTGTCTTTTTACCAAAGAATCTTTGTGCCATTGTTGGTCTTGTCTTTTTACCAAAGCATCTTTGTGCCATTGTTGATCTTGTCTTTTTACCAAAGAATCTTTGTTCCATTGTTGATCTTGTCTTTTTACCAAAGCATCTTTGTGCCATTGTTGATCTTGTCTTTTTACCAAAGAATCTTTATGCCATTGTTGGTCTTGTCTTTTTACCAAAGAATCTTTATGCCATTGTTGGTCTTGTCTTTTTACCAAAGAATCTTTGTGCCATTGTTGGTCTTGTCTTTTTACCAAAGAATCTTTGTGCCATTGTTGATCTTGTCTTTTTACCAAAGAATCTTTGTGCCATTGTTGGTTCTGTCTTTTTACCAAAGAATCTTTGTGCCATTGTTGATCTTGTCTTTTTACCAAAGAATCTTTGTGCCATTGTTGATCTTGTCTTTTTACCAAAGAATCTTTGTGCCATTGTTGATCTTGTCTTTTTACCAAAGAATCTTTGTGCCATTGTTGATCTTGTCTTTTTACAAAAGAATCTTTGTGCCATTGTTGATCTTGTCTTTTTACCAAAGAATCTTTGTGCCATTGTTGATCTTGTCTTTTTACCAAAGAAACTTTGTGCCATTGTTGGTCTTGTCTTTTTACCAAAGCATCTTTGTGCCATTGTTGATCTTGTCTTTTTACCAAAGAATCTTTGTTCCATTGTTGATCTTGTCTTTTTACCAAAGCATCTTTTTGCCATTGTTGATCTTGTCTTTTTACCAAAGAATCTTTATGCCATTGTTGGTCTTGTCTTTTTACCAAAGAATCTTTATGCTATTGTTGGTCTTGTCTTTTTACCAAAGAATCTTTGTGCCATTGTTGGTCTTGTCTTTTTACCAAAGAATCTTTGTGCCATTGTTGGTCTTGTCTTTTTACCAAAGAATCTTTGTGCCATTGTTGGTCTTGTCTTGTTACGAAAGAATCTTTGTGCCATTGTTGATCTTGTCTTTTTACGAAAGAATATTTGTGCCATTTTTGGTCTTGTCTTTTTACCAAAGAATCTTTGTGCCATTGTTGGTCTTGTCTTTTTACCAAAGAATCTTTGTGCCATTGTTGGTCTTGTCTTTTTACCAAAGAATCTTTGTGCCATTGTTGGTCTTGTCTTTTTACCAAAGAATCTTTGTGCCATTGTTGGTCTTGTCTTTTTACCAAAGAATCTTTATGCCATTGTTGGTCTTGTCTTTTTACCAAAGAATCTTTGTGCCATTGTTGGTCTTGTCTTTTTACCAAAGAATCTTTGTGCCATTGTTGATCTTGTCTTTTTACCAAAGAATCTTTGTGCCATTGTTGATCTTGTTTTTTTACCAAAGAATCTTTGTGCCATTGTTGATCTTGTCTTTTTACCAAAGAATCTTTGTGCCATTGTTGATCTTGTCTTTTTACCATAGAATCTTTGTGCCATTGTTGATCTTGTCTTTTTACCAAAGAATCTTTGTACCATTGTTGATCTTGTCTTTTTACCAAAGAATCTTTGTGCTATTGTTGGTCTTGTCTTTTTACCAAAGAATCTTTGTGCCATTGTTGATCTTGTCTTTTTACCAAAGAATCTTTGTGCCATTGTTGATCTTGTCTTTTTACCAAAGAATCTTTGTGCCATTGTTGATCTTGTCTTTTTACCAAAGAAACTTTGTGCCATTGTTGGTCTTGTCTTTTTACCAAAGAATCTTTGTGCCATTGTTGATCTTGTCTTTTTACCAAAGAATCTTTGTTCCATTGTTGATCTTGTCTTTTTACCAAAGAATCTTTGTGCCATTGTTGATCTTGTCTTTTTACCAAAGAATCTTTGTGGCATTGTTGGTCTTGTCTTTTTACCAAAGAATCTTTGTGCCATTGTTGGTCTTGTCTTTTTACCAAAGAATCTTTGTGCCATTGTTGGTCTTGTCTTTTTACCAAAGAATCTTTGTGCCATTGTTGGTCTTGTCTTTTTACCAAAGAATCTTTATGCCATTGTTGGTCTTGTCTTTTTACCAAAGAATCTTTGTGCCATTGTTGGTCTTGTCTTTTTACCAAAGAATCTTTGTGCCATTGTTGGTCTTGTCTTTTTACCAAAGAATCTTTGTACCGTTGTTGATCTTGTCTTTTTACCAAAGAATCTTTGTGCTATTGTTGGTCTTGTCTTTTTACCAAAGAATCTTTGTGCCATTGTTGATCTTGTCTTTTTACCAAAGAAACTTTGTGCCATTGTTGGTCTTGTCTTTTTACCAAAGAATCTTTGTGCCATTGTTGGTCTTGTCTTTTTACCAAAGAATATTTGTGCCATTGTTGGTCTTGTCTTTTTACCAAAGAATCTTTGTGCCATTGTTGGTCTTGTCTTTTTACCAAAGAATCTTCATGCCATTGTTGGTCTTGTCTTTTTACCAAAGAATCTTTGTGCCATTGTTGGTCTTGTCTTTTTACCAAAGAATCTTTGTGCCATTGTTGATCTTGTCTTTTTACCAAAGAATCTTTGTGCCATTGTTGATCTTGTTTTTTACCAAAGAATCTTTGTGCCATTGTTGATCTTGTCTTTTTACCAAAGAATCTTTGTTCCATTGTTGATCTTGTCTTTTTACCAAAGCATCTTTGTGCCATCGTTGATCTTGTCTTTTTACCAAAGAATCTTTGTGCTATGATGGTGATTATGCCTATAGGTTGCGTGTTTCGTAGGTTCAACAACCCTAAGAATGGGTCTTCTCCAAACGCTTTGCATTTGAAGAAGAGGCATATGGTGATTTTAACTACTGCTTCGGCCGCACCATTTGCTTGGCTGTTGCTAGGTGATTCTGTTTAGTGTTTGAACAGCCATTCGTTGAAGATGTTTTTCTGAGATTGTATGATGAGAATTGAGGATTATTTTTGAGGTCAATATCTCTGGAATTCCATGGCATGCAAATTGCGTTTTTATGTATTCAATAATAGCTTCTAATGTGAGAGCATCCAGTTTGTCAATTTCAAAGAAATTGTTACGTTTGTCCACTCTGCTGCTCCCTCACCATGGTAGGAGTTTCGCTGCTACTTGTTTCGAAGGTCTTACAATCCAAGTACAATTCAAACCATGAATAAAACATTGAAAAATGCTCCCCGAACAGAGATGATCCAAACTTTACATTGCGAATCTGAAATCGATGAACCCATCTCCTAACTGCGCTGACATTAAATGCATCAATTTCACAAATAGTAAACCGACGCATGGATGAATTGAATGACGCATCTTGGCTTTTGGAAGGATAGTTTTATTCTAAGCAGAGGTACTTTATTCAAAACCGATTATCAAACCTCTGTTTATGTTAATGGAGGTAGATTAGAAAAAACACATTTTAAAGCATTTTGTCTATATTTATAAAAAAACATTTTAAATTCATATTTATAGTTTTAAGTATTTAAGAAATGCATAATTTGTTTTGTTTTGTTTTTAATAAATATGATATAGTATATTTTATCGATACATTTAAAAAGTATATACTTTAAAAATATTGCGAAAAAAGCCTCTTAATCCATGTAAATCAATATAACTCGTATTTATTACTGTATAAATTAGCCTGAAATGAATGACATATTTGGCTGCATGAACTCTTGAACTTTTAAATCTGTAACGTGTGGTTGGAATTTATTATTAATACGAATAAAACACATGGAATTGAATAAATTCAATTTGCAATCAGTATAAAAACCTTTAAATCTTCGTAAGTTAAAAACGTTAAAACTTTTGTAATATATCTCAGGTTGTAATAGGATCACTGTTGTCAATGATCAACGTCCTAGGATTAAAAGACAATTACTTTCATAGTAATAAATAACAATAGGATAACAGTTAATAAGGTAATGAAATAACAATAAAGTGTAAATCTTATCAATTGTTATTCAATTTAAATATGAAAATAGTTTAAAAACATTTTAATTGTTAATACGAACATTTATGAAGAACTTATTAAACATGGCAATCTATATACAGGGTGTCCGTAAAGTTACTATGCAGTCTTATTGTTTTATTGTATTATATTTGTATTAATTATTTAATAATTTGTAATAATAATCTGTATAGTAACTTTATGGACACCCTGTATATAAATTCGTACTCCTCTCTGTTTGCTCGTTTGTTTGTTCACAATTTGATTAATATATACAAAACGTGTTTTATTTTAATCTTTCATTTATTTCTATATATAGTATTATACTTGCAAAAATATGCAATTAAGAGATCGCCTTATTTGCATTGACATTAAGAAAAATCGATTTTACTAAATAGCTGTATCTTAGTTAATGTTTTAGCGAGAGAATTATTTTAAGTATTCTATTTAAATTTGTTATTTAATAAATTTTAAACAACAATTATATTGATAATATATTTAATTAAATTTATTTTGGAATTAATATTTCCACCAGAGCGACCTTTTATAAAACTTTTTTAAGAGTTATTTGCCCCTTGATGCTATCTATAAAAAACAAACGTTCACCAAATATTATTTGATAATTTCATTAAGTTTCTAGCTGGAAAAATAATTCCGTGTTGATAGAAAAATGTTTGGCTTTTATTTTGTTTTTTAATATTAAAAGAAAACACGAAAAAAACAACTGAAAGATTTCATTTGTTTGTTTTATTTTATTCCTTAAACGGTGCGTTGCGTCGTTTAATACCTAAAAAAATGAAGATCTACTGCCCCCTCTAAATTCCACAATTTACATTTCCCCCGTTTTTTCGTGTTAATTTTATCGATTAAAAATTAATTTTCTAAAAAGGTAACTTTATACGACGGGACCCAGAATGGAGATCTACTTTTTTTCAGCCTAATACATTTAAATAGCCTTCATAAATATTATTAGAGAGGAAATTTTGAAAAGAAATAATAACATGTTAGATTAGGGACCACTTTTCTATATAACTTTAACGTAAAACGAGCACCCACTTTTTGGCCACCAAGTGTTCAACGAGACATGTCACCTCTAGCATTTTTTCGAGTTTAACGATTGAAGGGGAGGACAAAATTTGACAAATACAATTTGTTTTTTTTTCTGGTGGGAGGGTCGGGAATTACATTGGAAACATAATATAACGATAAATTTTATTATTTTTTATGAAAGCATTCTCTACGTTCACCTAACAATTTAATAAACAAAACAAACCCCAAAATATGACAAATTATGTTGGGGGGGGGAATAACATTAGACACATAAAACGACAAACAAAAAACAAATCGAAAAGCCCACCCCCTAAAAAAGCAAATCGAAAAATTTACAAAAAAAGGCCAGTAAAAAAATGACCTTACAAAAATAATGGTAAATGCGTAGTTTATCAGCGTAAATTATTTGAAAGACAAAAACATTATAAGAACTATGTATTCTATATAAAACGTTATTAGACCCAAAGGCTGAAATGAAACAAAAAAAATCATTTTTATGTTTTTTATCATTTTTTATTAGACTTAATGTGCACACCTTATACGTTTAAAATTTCGCCTTATTTAGGTTTGACAGATTTGCTTTTTAATGTGACGATAAATGTTTGACTAAAAGTTTATAACATAAAAAAATATACTCCAAATCTCAGGCTGATTAAACAAGTTGTAATTGTTAAGTTATTGATGTCAGTATAAATTAAAGTTTATTCATTAAAACAATTATATATTCACATTTTAACAGTTGAATACGAGTTTAGGAAATTAATATTATTTATTGTACAGTCTCTTTGATAATATCTCCTATAGCAGGACCCTCATGTTTGCACTTAATTGTACTGTGCACTTAATTGTTGAATAAGTGGACTCTGGTAGAGTTGAAACTGAATTAAGCTTCACACAATCTGACACTTCAAGAAATTTGCTAATTGAAGTAAGTTTTATTTAACTTTACTATTGACTTGCAATTTTGATTTAGAAATGCTATCTATAAGAAAAGTATTTTTTCAGGAAATTTAAACTTTTGAAAACTTCCATTTTAATATATAGAAATAAATTGTTAATGTAATTTTTATTACTTGTATAATTGGTTTTCTGAAGTTTCACCAACTTTTACTTATTTATCAAGTAAAATTGAGTTGCCTCCCTTGTTTTTTCAGATTCAATAGATCTTTGTTTACAAACGTTCTTTTACGATTGTATCCTGTTGAGTTTATTATTCAGTTTGTATTTGTTATAAATATTGAAAAAAATATAACTTAAAAAATATTGTTAAAGGGTTGATATATTTTATTTAACAAACTAGATAACTGAAAACAAAATGCTGAAAATAGATATGAAAAACACGTAAAGTAATCAACTTTTCATTTGCACATGGCAATCTCGATGTGTTTTATAAATTAACGAAATTCGTAAATCGTGCTGATTTTATTGCAAGAAAATGTTCAGATTTGGATATAAAACATTTTGAAGAAAAATTTATTTTTAAAAGGAAAAAATAAGTTGAATTTGTCCCTAACTCTAGTACCAAAAATCCATGCAGAGTTAGTGAATAGTAAACTATCTCTTTTACCTACACCAAACACAATTAAAAGCCTCTGAAAGATCAAAATTACCAAAAAGATGATGAACTATCAAATTTTACTTTAGCAAATACAATAATGAGTTTAGAAGATTTGAAAGCAACAAAGCGTTGCCCCACCGATTTCAGTTTAAAAAAATGCAAAATACGTATGAAATTTCGGGTTGCTTTTGATTAAACAAATTTTCTATAATTCAATGTACATGTTCAGCTTTAGTATTATGAAGGACAACAATGCTAGATTTACGAGATATAGTATTATGCAAATCCAATACCATAACCAAGGTGGTTTGTGAAGGGCTACAATGCTAAATTTACAAGATTTAGTATGTTGGAATTTTTTTCATTATACATTCATAACGTTGTAGTAAAATACAACTAGATGGCAGGTGGCTCACACTTTCAAATTCTTTGAAAGAATCTGCACTTGTTGTTATTGTCTTTTTTGTTTTATTTTACTTCAGTCGTAGTTCTCAGAAATCAAGGGACCCACAACCTGGAGCTAACACTTGAACTCTATATGAGATACATAGATATTCGAATGTTCCATTAAAGTTCTTTATCTTTCAAAAACTGAGTTAGTAAAGAAGTTGAGAACATAATTTTCCTCTCCTCAATTAACCATTTTCATACGTAGTAGTTTATCTTTTATTTTGGTCTCTTGGTCTTACTGGATTCCAGGACAAGAATTTATCTAGTCTGGTGGAGTATCCAGCTTTGTGCTGTTACTTGAGGTAACATCACTTGGAGAAGGGGCACCATTCCTTCAAAAAGCAAATGTGGGTTAGCCATAGTAAGGAGATCTTATTTGGGTAGCGAATACTATGTGATTTTGAATATTTGGTCAGGGTTTACTTTTATGGAAAAAGTATCCTCATGCAAGATTGTTCTGACAAACCAATGTACAGAGGACAGTGTCTAATACGCATTCAAGTTGAATAAGTTCTCATGTGTGGCATTAAATTGGATTTTTAGAACAAGCATATTCATATTGTTCATGAGATTATATCTTTTCATTTTTTTAATTTTCTTCCTTTGAAGATTGTAACGCTGGGTAGGGGCAGCCAAACCAGGTGCCAAGATTGTCCTACTTTTTATTAAAACGCACCGAGAGCTCTTTTTAGTATCCTCGTTGTTTAAGTGATTTTATAGAACAACAATATCCACGCACTTCACAATAATGTGTCTTTTCTCCCAATGTGAATATCCATATGTCTTTTCTCCCAATGTGAATATCCATATGTTTCACCAACTTTGATTTTTGAGAAAACGAATATCCACACACTACACAAGAATGCCGCGTTTCTCCCGTGTGAGTTCTCATATGTCTCACTAAAGATGATTTATCTGAAAAAGAATGCTCACACACTTCACAAGCATGTGGCTTCTCCCCAGTGTGAGTTCTCATATATCTCACTAAATTTGATTTTTCAGAATAAGAATATCCACACACTTCACAAGAATATGGCTTTTCCCTAGTGTGAGTTCTTATATGACTTATTAAATTTGATTTTTTAGAGAAAGAATATCCACACACTTTACAAGAATGTGGTTTTACTCCAGTGTGCGCCCTCATATGTTGAACTAACGATGTTTTTAAAGAAAATGAAAATCCACAAACTACACGCGTGTGGCTTTTCTCCAGTGTGTGTTCTCATATGCCCCAGGAACGATGATTTTTGAGAACAAGAATAACCACACACTTCACAATAATGTGGCTTTTCCCCAATGTGACTTTTCATATGTGTCACTAAGTTTGATTTTTGAGAAAACGAATATCCACACACTTCACAAGAATATGGCTTTTCCCCAGTGTGACTTCTCATATGTCTCACTAAAGATGATTTATCTGCAAAAGTATGCCCACACACTTCACAAACATGTGGCTTCTCCCCAGTGTGAGTTCTCCTATGTCTAACTAAAGATGATTTTTCAGAATAAGAATATCCACACACTTCACAAGAATATGGCTTTTCTCCTGTGTGTGTCCTCATATGTAAAACTAACGATGTTTTTAAAGAAAAAGAATATCCACAAACTTCACAAGTATGTGGCTTTTCCTCAGTGTGAGTTTTTATATGTCTAGCTAACGAAGATTTCTCAGAACAAACATATCCACACGCTTCACAATAATATGGCTTTTCCCCAGTGTGAGTTCTCATATGAGTCAGTAAGTATGATTTTCCAGAACAAGAATATCCACAAACTTGACAAGAATGCCGCTTTTCCCCAGTGTGAGTTCTCATATGTTTTATTAAGTTTGATTTATCAGAAAAAAAATATCCGCAGACTACACAAAAATGTGGTCTTTCCCCCGTGTGAGTTCTCATATGTTTCATTAAATTTGATTTTTCGGAACAAGAATATCCACACACTTCACAAGAATGTGGCTTTTCTCTAGAGTGAGTTCTCATATGTCTCACTAAAGATGATTTTTCAGAACAAGAATATTCACACACTTCACAAGAATATGGCTTCTCCCCAGTATGAGTTCTCATATGTATTACTAACTTTGATTTTTGAGAACAAGAATAACCACACACTTCACAAGAATGTGGTTTTTCCCGAATGTTATTTCTCATGGTTCTCACTAACGTTGATTTTTTGGTGTTGGGATAATCACACATTTCACAATAACGTGGCTTTTTCACTATGTGTGTCACTCTCGTCCATGTAAGATGTGCTATGATTCGATCTGTTTTATAAGATTCATTCAATATAATACATCTTCTTTAATATGTCGCTATAGTCTTCAGAATATAGTAATAACTGTTAATAGTATAATTTAAAAAATCATACTACATTAAAATTGTATAATAGCATTCAATCAGGAACATCTGTAAAAAACAAAATTCAATACTTTTAGTATTTGCATTCACATTTTTGTTGTCAATATTACTGCATTAAACTTACAACCTTTACATTAATTTATTATAAAAAGTCATAGGAGACAAGTTAGGAAAATAACCAAATATGTTCTAACTTGACACATATCCAGTCGATAGACGTTTTACTTAAAATATAGTCTTCTTAACATTATATCTAAGGTTTTTATGATTTATATCATAGTGAGAAATAAAATATTTGTACTCATATATACAATATTACAAGATACTATAGAATGAAATACAATGTAAAACCAACTACGATTGTGGGAACACCAAAAAATTTTAATGTTTCATCTTAAAAGTCATAGGAGACAAGTTAGGAAAATAACCAAATATGTTCTAACTTGACACATATCAAGTCGATAGACGTTTTACTTAAAATATAGTCTTCTTGACATTATATCAAAGGTTTTTATGATTTAGATCATAGTGAGAAATAAAATATTTGTACTCATATATACAATATTACAAGATACTATAGAATGAAATACAATATAAAACCAACTACGATTGTGGGAACACCAAAAAGATTTTAATGTTTCATCTTTAATATATACAATGTGAATGTAAAACTGTTTAACTTGTTATGTTTCATTTATCTTTAAATATATTTTTAGTTTACTAATCAAAAATACACTGGCAAGTTGAGAATAATACAAAAACTTGTAAAAAAGGGGGATTTTTTCAACAGTTTACTATAAAATTACTTTAAACTGAGAGTATCATAGACTCCAAATTAACATATGCATTGAGTATTGTCATATATGGGTGGCCCAAACTTCCACAACTGTCTTTGTCGTAGACAAGATTGAAAAGGAGCCTCACATTTTTTGTTAGAGGGACAGAACAGAAAGTGATTAGTGAAGAAGAAAAGACGATTTTTTTTCCTCAGTAATTTTGTATGTACCCGGCATTAATCAACACAAGATGCTCACATACAATAACAGATGCAAATGGAGGACAGCAAAAGTGAAAGTCTTGATTATTGGAAGGCTCGCCTACACATGCTACAGAAGAGAAGTCAGTAGTTCAACAAGCAATATTGACTATGTTAGGATCGATGGTATTTGATTTGTTGTAATGTTGGATGTAGTCTGGACTTTATTGTTGTTTGACTATGAAAAGCGAGCATGGTAATGGGCAGATAACCACCCACCTGAAGGAACTTCGACCAGAGAACTCCAGGCATGGATAGACAAGGGTTGGTTTGTCCCATATCCAGAAGAGAGATACGGACTTCCCAAAGGATGAATTCCATTGATGTATGTGATGCAACAGTGCGACCAGTGACGGGCTACCACGAACTCATATAGATGCATTCACAGCGAATACAGATGTTTGCACTACTATGATGTGTGAGTTGCGCCAAAAAAGGACAAACGGATCCCTGCTTGAACGCCAAAAAGCATATATCCAAGTATGAGTCCATCAGATTGTATAAGTTGACATATAGATACTCTCTGACACATTTAGGGTTTAGCTTGAACATTGCTTCCCTCATAATGAAAGCTATCATTAGCAGGGTGCTATCACGGAAGGAAGCTATGGACTGCACAGCATTGGTTTATATTGATATCTTTATTGATAAAGACATTATACCCGCCTCTCAAGTAAGGGAACATTTGGACTAGAATGCAAGGATGCGGAACACCTTGAAGACAGCATATGTATACTAGGACTGGAAATGAGGGAACATAATCCCAGAAATTCACAATATCATAACACGACAGACTGTATTTTCCTTGTGTGGAAAGATCGTAGGGCAGCTCTCAGTATGTGCGTGGCTGTGTGGGGCATGCAGATTAATAAAGAGAAGAGTCTGTTTGATCACAAACGGCTGGAACCACAAGATGATAGACCCCATCTCTGACATATGATGTGAAAGATGGTGGATGCAGTAAAGCCGAATAATCTAGCTTTTGGGGACTGGTGCATGAGCAGCCAGGAACGAAACGTATGGGTCAATGCCAGCTAGCTAGCAACTGGCATTAGAAAGAGATGGAACTGTAGTGGAGGACACTTGTTGGCTGCGACCTTAGAATGATGCACAGCATATTAATTGAATTGAATTGGATGCTGTATTGAGAGTAATTAACTTGTCACTCCAGTGGCAGACTAAGGTGTTGTACATTAAGACCGACTCTGTGTGTGTGTACACAACTGGTATCAGAAACTCTCAATGGCAAAGTGCGAGTTCATACCAAATTTACCAGTGAGATGCTCATAAGAAAACAACTGAATACCCTCAAAGAATTAATGAAGGAATATGAGCTCTCATTATTAGAGGTGATATTAGTTGCATCAATTCACTAACAAATTGATGTGCATACCATAACATATCTAATATATGTTCATCCCTGATTGATATGAATATAAAATATTTCAATCACATGAGTTTAACTTATCAGGTGTTTAATGTTTATCTGTGTTTATTAGTAAGTATAAATATTTAAATGACTAAAAACAGATATGAAATATTTAACCTAACTGTATCCTATTATAATATCCTGATCAGCACCTGATATTCTTGTAGTTTGGGGACCAAATACTACATCTGAGTCGCATTGAATTAAAAACAGTAAAAAAATATATCTGTTAATTCATCTGAACGTAAGTATTATTTATAATTATATACTTATCAACGTTTGAGTTTTAAATTAATATTTGTTATTTACTAATGCAAGACAAATATTTTTAATACTATAAACATATAATAAAATTTAAATCAACTGTATTATTAAGGTTTTAGCCAAACATATTAAGGCGTGTAGATTGATGCTGACATTTTCTTTACTACATTAACTTGTTTATATGGAATTCGCTACATACAAAGTATAATACTTTTTATTAATGTTTGTTATAAAACATAGCGAAATCAGTAAATTTTTACGACGTGACCTACCGTTGTTTAACCCCTAAAATAGATGAAGGTCTACGTTTTTTGCCTAATATGTTTAAACAATTGTTATAAATAATATGAAAGAAGAAATTTTGAAAAAACATAAAATTTAATATTTTAGCGTGGATCACATTTCTACAAAAGTTTAATGTAAAATGATCACCCACTTTTTGGCCACCTAGCGTTCAATGGAACATGTCAGCATTAGCATTTTTTCAAGTTTGACGATAGAGAGGGGTGTGAAGGGGCAAACATAAAAAAATTCAACTTTTTTTTTTGAAACATGAAATTGCACAATAAATTTTTTATGAGACCATTCTGTACTTTCATCTAACAATTTCATAAATAAAACAGGTGCCATCTAACAATTTCATAAATAAAACAGGTGCCATCTAACAATTTCATAAATAAAAGGGTGTAATTTGGGGGAGGGCGTTGGGTGTAGAATTACATTTGATACATAAAAATAACGATAATTTTCATTAAAACTTTTTGGATGTTGGTGAGGGAGAATTAAATTTGAAACAAAAGAACACAATGAATTGAATTAATTTTTGGTAAATATGGCCTGGTAGACCAACACAACCTACCTTTAAAAACTTGTTTTCTAGGTTTTTTTTTTGGTGTGTTTAAAGTAATATCGTACTTAAAATTAAGGCCAGCAACTAATTTTTTATGGTATTTTAAACATACTTTTCCACATGTTTTATGCTGCAATGAAAAGCTGTGGCCATTTTTTTTATATAGCGCACAGAAACAGGGAATGGGGGGGACAACGTAATGTACCTATTTACTATGCCTCCCCACGGGACAGAGTTAGACACCAGGGTCGTTTTTTAACGTGGAGAAAAGGTACAAAAATAAAAATTGTTTCAGTCGTGAAGGATTTCTCCTCCACCGAAAGAGAACAAGAAATAGAAGTGCAGCATCTGGAGAACAGATACTACACTTTGATCTTGTCCCGAAATCTTTATTACTATCATTGTTATCATTATTATTATCATTATTATTATTATTATTATTATTATCATTATTATTAATTTTATTATCATCATTATTAATTTTATTATCATCATCATTATTATTATTATTATTATTATTATCATTATTATTAATTTTATTATCATTATTATTATTATCATTATCATTAATTTTATTATCATTATTATTATTATCATTATTATTAATTTTATTATTACTATTATTATTATCATTATTATTAGTTTTATTATCATTATTATTATCATTATCATTATTATTCATTTTATTATCATTATTATTATTATTAATTTTATTATCATCATTATTATTATTAATTTTATTATCATTATTAGTATTATTTTTATTATTATTATTATTATTATTATTATAAATAACTGAGAAAAAGGAAAATAAATAAATAAATTATCATTATTATTATTATTATTATCATTATCATTATTATTCATTTTATTATCATTATTATTATTATTAATTTTATTATCATCATTATTATTATTAATTTTATTATCATTATTAGTATTATTTTTATTATTATTATTATTATTATTATTATTATTATAAATAACTGAGAAAAAGGAAAATAAATAAATAAATTATCATTATTATCATTATTATTCTTATCATTATTATTCATTTTATTATCATTATTATTATTATTAATTTTATTATCATTATTATTATTAATTTTATTATCATTATTTTTATTATTATTATAAATAACTGAGAAAAAGGAAAATAAATAAATAAATTATCATTATTATTATTATTATTATCATTATCATTATTATTCATTTTATTATCATTATTATTATTATTAATTTTATTATCATTATTATTATTAATTTTATTATCATTATTTTTATTATTATTATAAATAACTGAGAAAAAGGAAAATAAATAAATAAATTATCATTATTATCATTATTATTATTATCATTATCATTATTATTCATTTTATTATCATTATTATTATTATTAATTTTATCATCATTATTTTTATTATTATTATAAATAACTGAGAAAAAGGAAAATACATAAATAAATTATCATTATTATAAATAACAGAGAAAAAGGAAAATAAATAAATAAAATTAAATATTCATTTTTTTTTGTATGCGTAAGCGCACGCATATTTTTTCAATGTTTGCAATATCCTTAAAACTAGTTACCGGCCTCAATTTTAAATACGATATTCGTTTTCAGTACACCTGGAAAACCTTGAAAACAAGTTTTTAAAGGTAGGTTGTGTGTTGATCTACCGGGCCACATTTACCAAAAATTAATTCCAAAAAATATTACTATGAAATTTTTCGTTAATGTATGTGTTTAATGTAATCTCACCCCCACCCCCACCAAAAGAAAACGAAGTTGTCATATTTTGGGGTTCGTTTTGTTTATAAACTTGTTAGGTGAAAATACAGAATGGTCTCATAAAATATTTATACCTCCCTTCCACTAAAAAATTTTAAAAAATTAATTTATCGTAAAGTTTCAAGTGACAAATTCATGTTTCAAATGTAATTCCCCCCCCCCCGGCCCTCAAAATTAATTCGTCATGTTTTGCTGCCCGCCCCCAATAACAAAACTTTAAAAAAATGTAAGGGGTGGCATGTCTCGTTGAACTCTGGGTGGCCAAAAAGTCGGTGCTTATTTTACGTTAAATTGATATAGAAAAGTGATCTCCGACTCCAAAAATGCAATTTTTTTTTTAAATTTCTTCTTTCATGTCATTTATAAAGGCATTGTAAACGTATTTGGCAAAAAAAAAATGAAAAGTAGATCTTCCTTTTTTTAGGGGTTAAAGGATGTTGTAAACATTTACCACAGAAAACATATTTTAATAGGATCGCAATAAAAATAAACTTTTTTTTAAAGACTTTTTTGTAAGAACAAATATTTCTGAAGTGCAAAAAACAAACTGCTTTTCTGTTTCAGATCATTCAAACGAATGTTTTAAAAGCGTAAAAGATAACTTATTTTTCATATTTGATTGCAATAAAAAATAAATTTGTTTTAATATTTAAGATTATTTTAAAGTTGCTAAATGATATTTAAAAAAATGTTTAAAAATAAAAACAGAAACTTACCTTTGATTCAGAGAATTCAATACGAGAAAAGTGTCGTTTTTTTTCTTTTTCTTTTGTGTTCAAAACAGAAAATGTTTTATATATTAATCGGAATTCATATTGAGATGAGTATTATTCATATTAATTTATTTTATTGCGGACTATTATTCTCATCTTTACTAGTTGTTGTTTCACGACGTTTCGGCACCACCTGACGAAAGCCAGAGGAATAGTTGGCCCAGACATCGTGAAACAACAACTAATAAAGATGAGAATAATAGTCCGCAATAAATAAATTAATAAGAAACTGTTTTGTTTGTTAAGATTTCTTTAGTAAATTGATACAACTTTTATCTTATCATTAAGAAATAAACTTATTTAATATTTAGGCTAATTTTAAAGTTGTTGAATGATATATTTTTAAATGTTAAAAAAAAGAAACTTACCTTCCATTCAGGGAATTCAATACGAAAAAAGTGTCGTTTTTTTCTCTTTTGTATTCAAATCAGAAAGTTTGTTTTGTTAGGATTTTTTTTAGTAAATTGATAAAACGTTTGTCTTGTGCGTCCAATTCATCAACAAATAAGATATATGAAAATCTAAAAGAATCAAAATTAAAAGATAAAAAACACGATTTAAACGTGAAATCATTTAAATAAACAAACCAACTGCTAAAGAACAAAGAACTTAAGGTCATCGTAATAACACGGTGTCATCATTATTTCGTTCCTCGTGTAAAAATAGTCAAATGTGAAGAATAGTTTTCTTGTCAAGTTTCGATTATATTTGTCAAGTCTTAAGCCTTTAAAGTAATTCTATTTGTAAAGTGTGCCGAATTGTTTTTCTACCAGGTTTAGATTATATTTGTCAAGTCTTAAGCCTTTTAAGTAATTCTAATGTAAATTTCTATTTCGTGTTCAATTGATTGAAAAAGAAAATACATCAGGTTTATTTTTTTAGATTAAACATTTCATTAATATTCCCAATAATCTTGATATAAAAAAAAAATGTACAATTAAATAGTTCCCATAAACAACTCAAATAAAAAGACGGACTTGCATAAACAGTGAAATCATTCAAATGACAAAAATAGATTTGGTCCAAGAAATGAATTTTAACTTTGACTACATAATTACGTTATAGGACTTATTGTTATCAAACTCGATTCGATTAAACTTACGATGACCTTCAAATTGCTTAATACAATGAAAATATCGGCAGGTCGATAAATTCATTTTTTTTTCGAGTTATATCGAATTCATTAATAGATACTTTAGGGCTTTTATCGTAATGTTCCTGGAAAAATTAAATATGTTTTTTAACTGATATATTTTACGATGCCTTATTTTTCATAAATAATAAAAAAAAATAAATTCAATATTTTTTTTTTTTACTACTGAAAACCATCATTTTAGTAAATGTATTTTTTGTTGAAACAAAATAATACATTTCCACTAAGATTTAAATAAAAAATAAAATAATGGGTTCAATATATTCCGTGATCATGATTTGATAAATACTGAAAATTTCATTAAAATTGATTAATTTCCTGATTTTTATTAAATTTTTAAGTAAAGGAAAGGGTCAAAATGTTTATTCATTTTGAGCATCGACATTTACTTAAAATTAAACCATGATTACGTAATGGGACTTGAAACATATTGTTATCAAACTTGATTCGGTTAAACTTACGATGACCTTCACTTATTATTCCAGACTAAAACCTGCTTATTAGTCTGCGTGTTTTACATAAAATCAGCATTAAACGAATAACGATGAAAGTGTAGTACCTGTTAATTATTTGTTTACTCATTTCAGCCATGTTTTACGTTATCATCATTGTAGCTAGTTCAAGAGAGGCATTATTTGTCATGGGTTGTGCCCTCCTCCCATGCATTAACACCTTCTTTGATAGAGAAGTAGTTTAATGTTGTAAAATGATGCATATGTGAATATGGTAGAAAATAGAAAAGGACACAAATCAATACTTTACAATCTACTGCTCGCCGTGTAACTTGCTCAAACGCTTTTTTATTTACCTTATATATTGTTTCAGGGGGAGATAACTCTTCTGGGAGTTATGTCCCTTGAATTGAAAATATTGGTAACCGGATATACGAGAAGAGAGACCCTCCTTGGACGGAACACGATAAACACTACACATTGTCTCCCTGTAAATACATTAATAAACTCTTCTTATTATATTTAAATGTACAGTACACATTTATCTATTTATTTCATTCACGGAAAACAGTTTCTTGATTATTCCTATATTATCGCCACCACATCAGATTTTTTTCTACAAAAATCTTTATACATTAATCTAATGAATAAAATAAAAATAATTACACATTAAAATTATTTTGTTTTGTTTTTGAAAGAGCATTAGCAAAGTAAAAGAAATGCTTCAAGCAGTTGGTATCCCCCACCTTATTACATTAAAAATAATAAATGATATTAATATGTGTCTTTTTTTTATCATATTACATTAAAAAATAATAAATTATATTGTTGTCTGATTTGATTGTGGTTGTTTTTTTGGTTTTGTGATTTCGTTTGAATTCTATAAGTTTTTATTCGTTTGGATTGGTTCTCATTGAAAAGATAATGAATTTATGTTGTTAACATGTAAACAACCTTGACATTGAATATTACAGTAAAAGTTTCTTTAAGAATTAAGGTATTTTGTGAAAATATTTCTAAGTTTAAATGATAGTAATATTTTTGTAATGAATTTTGTTATTGGTGAATAAAATGTTGTGATATATTAATATTAGTGAGAATTATATAGAGCATATTAAGTATTTTATAGATTACTGGCAGTGGTGAGTATAGATGTATGATATAAAAACACTAGTCGACAACCTTAAAAACCTTACGTAGGGGTATTTATTTAAATGCTGCCCACATCAGCATTATTTGGCACAAGGCCTGGAAAGTGGGATACCCACAGGCTCCCCTAAAGGAGGGGCACTCCTGCAATTTAAAAAATTGTCTGAGTAACCCCGTCGGCATTCCCCGGTCGGGGCGCCTCAGGCAGCAAGCAATAAACTTGCCCTACCCGGAAAGCCCAGTGGCAAGGCCTGGGAGGGTGGACCTCCTAGGTATTACCCATCGGTGATCATTTAGGTCGTTCCCACAAAGTGAGGCCCTTCCATTATTGCACTGCGGTTGGGTTGACCTTTGCGATCGTCTCAAATGTGGACGACTCCGACGTGCTATTTCTAAGTGTGAGGTCTGCGTACGCGCTCACCCCGATAATATAATCAAAATCAGAAATCCTACCCTACGTCTCATTCGGAGCAGAAAACCACTTTAATTCTCAGCTACCTTCCGTCCGTATCTCTTCATCTCTCACAAACGAGTGTAAGGACGTCCTTGTTTCTGTCTTCCCAATCGCCCGTTTCTATACACGCCACAAAAAGGCCAATTCTCTCGACCAGTTTATCATCCACTTCAATTGCAACGTTTATCATCCACTTCAATTGCAATCTAATCTGCATGTATACATTACCAACGTTTGCTCTTAACATATAAATTTCTTAAGCGTAAGAAATCCGCCGAGCTGTCGCCTTCAACAACTGAAAGTGTCTTCTTTCGATATTGATTGATGAATGAAAACCTCTGGAAAACTACCGCAGAATTAATGTGTCTATTGGTTAAACCAATCACCCATCACCTCGAAAATTGGCCATCCAAACAAAGTTGAATGATGTGCAAAGGTATTTTTCGTTACCAAAATTATGAAAATGATTAAATATGTTTCATTGGTAGTTGTACAGTTTAATCAAAACATTAAAAAATGAAAATATCGAAAAAAGATTATATTGTTCGTACCCGTTATGGACTGAAGTTCTCTGGAAAAAAAAAAATTCAGAGAAGTCTTTTTTTTTTTTTTTTTTTTTTTTTTACAGCGGAAAAACATGTTAATATGACAGCGCACTGAAGATGGCCGTGTTTGGAGTTTTAGAACAACCCACGGGGAGATAACTCAGTCTAAAGTGCCGAGACATCCTTCCTTCACATATTAAAAAATAGCTTTTCTTCTTAAAAATCGGTATTGTATCATAACAAATTGTTGTTGTTTTTTTTTTGCTTAAAAAACAGTATTTGACCAAATTAAGTGAAAGTTTTTTCCAGAAAACTTCATTCCATAATGGATACGTACAATATAACCTTTTTTTTTTTTTTTCGCTATTTTCATTTTTAATGTCTTCATTAAAATGTACAAGTTCCCATTTTATTTTATAATTTAAAATGAAAAAAACATTGAGCAGTAAAAATGAAATTTTGGATGCTTATTTACTTTTGGTGCCGAGCTAAAATAATAACATTATTATTTTGAAAACCATTTTTAATATGAGGAGGTGAGGGTGTTTTGTAACTAATTTATGCTTCCAAATTACAACTTTAACATGTTAAGAATGGCTTTCAATAAAATAACATTATCATTTCAGCACAGTCACAGTACCAACAATACATAAGTACTGAAAATGTTATTTTTATTGTTCAATGTTTTTCATTTTAAATTATAAAATAAAACACGTTTAATCATTTTAAAACTTCATCTTTCATGATTTTTTTTAAATTTGTTAAACACCGTGGTTAAAAAAATTAAATTTTAATCACATGATAACATTTTCAATAATTACGTGATTATATTTTAGCCATTTAAACTTTGTGAAACATGTAAACAAACTTCTGCTCGATACCGGTGTTGACCTTTAAGAGTCCCTTTTACTGATTATATGGTTCGAGGCTATTTGTACAAATAAACGGCAAATCGTCCGATTGTTGTGACTACAGTTCTCATCTTGGATGTTAACAGTAGTTTGACTAATTTAAATAATAATGAAATGTTCAGTCTTCTAAAAAATAAATAAATAAATAAATAAAAACCCTGATTTTTAAATCTTCATGTCTCTTATTTATTTTAATAAATGAGACATACAAAAAAGAAAAGACATTTTATGAAGAAATCCCAACACATTAACAAATGCAATCTAAACTTGATAAGGAAACAATTCGGCACATTTAACAAATAAACAGACAATTTTACACGAGGAACGAAATAATGATTACACCGTGTTATTACGATGACCTTATTTCTTTGTTCTTTAGCAGTTGATTTTCTATTTAAATAATTTCACGTTTAAATTGTGTTTTTCATCTTTTAATTTTGATTATTTTATATTTTCATATATTTTATTTCTTAATGAATTGGACACACAAAACAAACGTTGTATCAATTTACTAAAGAAATCTTAACAAACGAAACAATTTTTCTGTTTTGAACACAAAAGAAAAACGAATTCATCCCGATGTTTTTTTTTCGTATTGAATTCCTAGAAATATACGTAAGTTTGTGTCATTCTTTCTTTTTTTTTCACTAAAAAATCAAATCTATAAATTTTAATATAATCTTAACATTAAAATAAGTTTATTTATTTTTTGTTTTTGCAATCCAATAAAATATGATAATAATTGTATGATTTAAAAAAACTTTAAAATATTTTTTTCAATGTGATATTTAGATTTTTGTTAAAAATATGATTATTTTTGTAAAACTTGTGTGATTTCTGAGAAAATAATATTTTAATTCTAAGTTGATTGAATTAAGCTTTTTGTTAATACATCAAAACCTTTTTTTATATATATATATTTCATTGTTTTAAGATTTAAAGAAATATATTATATCATTGGAGAATTCCGTTTTAATTTTTATGTTTCATCCAATATGTAATATTTAAAAGATGCGTCATTTTCTTTTATAAAGTTTACATAAAATAATCAATTATCATCAATTAGCAATTACTTAATGTAGAAAACAATATTTGTAAGTTTTTAAAATCTAACCTAGCATAGTTTAACCCCTTAAAAAAAAATTGAGTTTATTTTTTACTATTACATTTATACAGTCTTAAAATACCCACTAAAGGAATTATAAATTAATAATACTTATTTCGGATTTTAGAGTGGGGATCACTTTCCTATATTATTTAATGTAAAATTAGCACTCATTTTTATACAGTTAGCAGTCAACGATACTTGTACTTGTTCGCAGTTTCAAATTTTTGTTGCACTGGGGGGGGGAGACAGGGAATTCATATTAGTTTTTGTTTTCTTACGTTTTTTTTTTAGATGAGGATTAGATGTCATATGCATATATGAGTATTTTTTGATTTTGCAAATTTTGGGACGATTATTGGGCCTTCTGAGACGGCCATTTTGTATCAACCATTTTTTCGTCTTCTAATGTAACATACTATTTTTTAAAAAGTAAATACGTTATAACACTGGAAATGATCCTTATATTTATTTGTTAGTTGAAAGTATAAATTAATAAGCAAGGACCTCCTTGGTAAGAATAGCTTTCTAAATAATAACATTATTAATAATGAGAGGTGTTTTTTTTATTAAAAAAAGCAAAAAATAGAATTTGAATTTAAATTTTATTTTTAATGAGGGAAGGGTTTTTTTTTATTAAAAACAGCCAAAATATAGAATTTAAATTGAAATTTTATTACCTATGAGGGGAGGTGTTTTTATTTAAAACACAAAAAATAGAATGTATGATTAATACCTGCACCCTCTCCAAACAACACATAGGCTGTTATCCCTCCTTTAAAAAACAAAGGAAAGCCAAAAATAAAAATTTTTAGGATGAAAAAAAAAAACTGTTTATCTATTAAATTTATTTTTAAATAATATTGTAAAATCAAAAATATTAGAATGAATCAAAAACTGTTTATCTAGCCGCATGCACGTTAAGTGTTTCACATAAAAACCTGTTTACATTGGTGATCGTAAAAAAAGTGGGAAACAATTTTTTACATTTAGTTTAATTACTTACGGTGTCTTTATTTGTATGCCTCTCTCTCACATATCATCCAATTATGTCTCAATGCTCTTTAGTTGGTGTGAATGTAAATTGTTTATTAAGTAAATAACAATGTATTAGAATTATCTTATTAATAATTAACTATTTTAGTCAGCAGTTGTTACACTAACGTTTAGATTTTAATCCAATAAAATATATATAAAAAAATATATAACACTATCATGATTGCATTACATTTTTTTAAATTATTTTAGTTCTTCTAATAAGTTTTAGATTGCAATTATTTTGTTAAGTAACCTATTTCTATGAATGTCAATATATATATATATATATATATATATATATATATATATATATATATATATATATATGTGTGTGTGTGTGTGTGTGTGTGTGTGTGTGTATTAAATTTTCACCCCAAACAAGGCACATTGCCACTTTTATATAGGGGGCTACTATCAGGGATATAAGCTACAGGGGTACTATATGGGGTATTGGACAGCAAGATGTCGGTTTACGTTACACTTGAACTTCTGCATGTCAGTACAGTTGGGGAAGCAGGAACCCGGAAAGGAATTCCAAAGTCTAGCGGTTCTGGGGAAGAAACTACTGGAGTAGAAGGCCCTCTTACATTAAGGGGTCTCAACTGTGAGGGGGTACAAGTGCTTGCAATTCATTGGAGCATTCACCGTTAAAGTACTTGTAGAACAGGCAGAGGAATGCAGCATTTCGTCGATGGGACAGAGGCTGAAGCCTAGATGACAGTTTAGGACCTATTAGGTTAGCGACTCTCTTTTGAACCTTGTCTAGGAGCGAGAGACTAGTAGCAGATGCACCAGCCCAAATATGACAGCAATACTCCATACATGGGCGAATGGTGGCCTTATAGATGGGCAGGATACTTTCGGGCATTAGTAGCTTTTTAGCATGATAGAGAGAACATAACTTTTTAGCAGCGGTCCTGGCAATGCCCTCAATATAATTGTTCCAAGTCATGTTTCATGTGAACCGAGGAGTTTAAAAGATATACTTTCAGAGAAAGAGTCTTTGGCCATTGCTATTCGTGGTAGAGCTTTCTTTGTTTGAAGTTATTGAAGGAAACAAGTTTACTCTTGGCAGCATTGAATGTGACCATCCATTTCTGTCCCCATTCCACTACAGATTGGAGTTCATCCTTTAGTGTTTCTGCCATTTCTTTGGGTATGTGTTCATTTGTTTTCCTGTCGTGTCTGTTATAGAGCATGGTGTCATCAGCATATATACCCATCTCAGAGACAGTTTTGTCATGGAGGTCATTTATGAATATTACGAATAATAGAGGTCCAAGGATAGACCTCTGAGGCACTCCCGCATTTATATCATATTCTTTAGATGTACGATTATCGAGGAGAACCTGGATTTTTCTCTTATCTAAGAAGGATTTAATTACGTTAAGTATTCTTCCAGTGATACCCTATGATCTGATTTTCCTGAGAAGACCATCATGCATACCTTGTCAAAAGCATGATATTTTTTTTACATGGTAGTCACCACTTATCAAGGCCTAGAAGCCACTCGGTGATAAAGGTTATTGCATGTACAGTAATCAATAATAGATATATCTAGAGCTACCGCTCTTCCCTCCCCTGCTTTGTCAAGTGAATGGTATATTACAGTTAGGATGTCTCCTGTGGAACGGGCTTGCCTAAATCCATATTGTTGGTCAGTCAGACGTTTAGCATCTGTAAGGTGATATTCATTTAAATCTTAAAAGTATCATCATCATCATCATCATCATGCAGTCCGTCAGTCTTGATGCTTTATACTTTGGTACAGGACATTCCACTTTGGCTCCTTACTTGCTTGTGCTTGCAGTTCGTCAGAGCATTCACCGTTAAAGTACTTTTAGAACAGGTAGAGGGATGCTACATTTCGTCAAGTAAACTATCTCTATGAATGTCAATATATTCATTTAAATCTTATAAGAATCATCATCATCATCATCATGCAGTTTGTCAGCATTGAAGATGACTAGTTGGGGCCTCAGTGCTTTATCCTTCGGTACAGGACTTTCCATTTTGGCTCCTAACTTGCTTGCACAGTTTAGGTGTAGTATCTGTTACGCATCAGATAAGTATCCTCTGAACCTCCAATGATCATTTCCAGTGGAGTGAACCTGCAACGACTGGCAGCAGAGGAGGCCGCAACTTCTGGCTGAAAGTAATCTGGCCCTATTGTGTCCACTATTACACCTTTTCTTTATGGATGAAGTTCCATAGCCTTTTAAGGAAAACTGCAAGGCAGCAGTAGAATTTGAAGTCAGAGTTCCCATCTCTTAGTTTTTTGTTGTGATAAGGCCCACAGTTTGATTTTGAGTTTGTTCCCCTAGTCTTCGCCCAACCAAGGGCACCCACAAGACAGTAGTATAGGGGTTGCTAGTGTGCCAGGGCGTGTCTACACATCGGTGGGCCATAACGTACTATATCTGGGGTCTCTACTACTCCGAAATCTCCTACAGGTTTAGCCTGGGGCCTCAAGGCACCAAGTTACTGTGTGTGGCCAATGTGGAAGCAATGTAGGAGTGTTTTATGATGAAGAGGCTATGTACTGGCAGGGAAGACTTATGCATGAGGTTAGCCAGCAATGTTAAAAGTATATAAATATTATAAAATATAACAGCACGATGTTAGTTTGTGTAGGGATTGGGTTATGTTTAAAAAAATCCATTTTAATTGTTTTAATTAACTTTGCAATAAACACATCAATAACCTATTTTTTACAATGCCGTCTATCATTTTCTCCCTCTCTCCCAAATTTTCTAAGAATTACTTTCACTACGAATAAGACTTAAAACGTATTTTTGTGTTCAACTAAGAAATGCAAGTTCTATAAACTTGAATGTTGCAATTTTCTGGAAAATATTAACAAAAGTATATATGCTGTTATAAAAAGATTTGAAACAATTGACAACAATACACCAATCTTCGTGTAGGATTTAGAGTATTTTTTATAGAATAGGAATAACCTTTTTGCAAGTTTAAAAAGCTTTTAAATTGATATATTTTTTGTTTGGGGTTCATAGATTAACGGTTAATTTACGATCACGATAAAAACAAATTATAAACAGAAGCAGATATACAGGAATATATGAATGGAAATAACAAAGATCTAACATAGATGTGTAAAATTCCAAACAGAAAATTATTTCACTCGCAAAAATATATCAGAATTACAATTGTCTTAAATTTACTAAAAAATTTTGACTGTTCTTTAAAAAGTAATTATTAAAATGTCCTTAAAACTGGTATCAAAAATTAATTGCAACGTATTTCAACATTTCCTGAATACATGATATGTGAAACGCATCCAATTCACAGTCACATAACCTCAATTTTATGACTGATTAAAGTGTTCTGTAAGATGATAATAAATGACAATATGGGTACTCAGTGTTTGTTGAATTTTGAGAGTGTTGCTGAAACCGTCTTGCAATATCCTTGTGACATCAGGTTCCACCTCTTACGGAAGGCACTGGTGTCTACCCTGAATAATTTGTGGTCCACTTTGAATCGAATAATTTCATACATTCGAAGTTTTATAAACCACACACAAAATAGTCGTATATAGTGTATTATTATTATTATTATTATTATTATTATTATTATTATTATTATTATTACGTGAAGGGGGAACAGTAATTTCATACGTTTGAAGTCTTATAAACAACACACAAAATAGTGGCATATACAAAATTGTTATGTAACCCTGTCTCATCCAATGCATAGCGTATTAATATTACTTAATATTATTGTCTTATCCAGTGTATTACTATTATCACGCGAGGGGGATAATGTCTTATTACAATGACTAAACAAGTGTGGATGGGAGATAAAAACAAGTTTTCAAAACTATTTCTATCAGATTATGGTTAATGAGTCAGACAGAATATCTGTGTGAAAATCATAATCATCTGATATCCGTCAATGAAATTTAAAGGGTAAGTCGATTTACCAGCTGATTCGTTACATACTCTTTGCATTGATTTATATTTTTTACAATTTACATATATCAAGGAACTTCATATTTTCTAGCGACTTCCATATAAACAAGCTGACTTTTAAATTAATTAATTCGATTGACATGGATTCGAAAACGAAAAGATCTGTTGATTAAAGGAAATACGTAGTAAAAATTCACTAAGAAATATATGAAAATTTTATTCTCACAATAATAATAGAAATGAAATCATTTAATATAAAGCATTAAAATTCAAATAATGTAAATGCATGGTCTACAAATAATTTAATGTTAAGATGAATTGAAGTTAAAAATAGTATTAACCAATCAAGAAATATAAAAGAAATAGAAAATATAGTTGACAAAAACATAAAAATGTCAACATTAATGCATTTGTTGTATTGTGATAAAATGATTGGATAAAATGTAAATAATATGATTAGTTTTTAATGTTTGTTTATAGTAATTATTTAGTCTTACTTAGTAAATATTTCGTCTTACTAATATTTAAAGATCAAACATTAAAACGATTATAAGTTAAACAACTGTGGTTGCAAATAAGTTTTACGTTCAGATGAATTATGCGAAAACAAGTATTTTTTACTGTTTTTCACCTAAAATAACTCAGACGATAGGGGTTACTATTTGAAATAAAAAACAGGGATATATAATAAAATGGTTAGAATAAATATGTATTATCTGTTTATAGTTATTTAATTAGTTAATCTTACTTAAAGATAAAACATTCAACACGTTGGTAAGGTTAACGCTCATGATCCAAATATTTTTTACGTTCTTATAAAAAAAGGATGAATAAATATTTGAGGATTAAATATTTGAAGAGAAAAATTCAAGACGTTTTACACATTTTCATCACAATCATATAAATCATATTACCATCTTGGGACTTTTACTAAGTAACAACTAGATCAATATTTGTACATATTACATTGAAACTACTGCATTTCTATAAAACCAGGGAAGCAGGAACAGGGAGGGAATTCCAAAGTCTAGCAAAACAAAGAAGATAACTATGCATATTACATTGAAACTACTGCATTTCTATACAATCAGGGAAGAAGGAACATGGAGGGACTTCCAAAGTCTCGCAAATCAAAGAAGATAACTATACATATTGCATTTAAACTACTGCATTTCTATATAGTCAGGTAAGCAGGAACAGGGAGAGAATTCCAAAAGTCTAGAAAACCAAAGAAGATAACTATTAGAATAAAAAGCTTTCCGGTATATATCAACAGCGAAGGATTTTATGTACTTGTTTGATTTAAGAATATTTCCGTCGAGGGGTACAATTACTATATATTCATCAGATCACATTAAAATACTTAAAAAATAGGAATAGGGATTCAACATTGTTAGAGTGGAACAGGGTAGAGTTTGGCCGTAGGGGTTAGGAGGACCTATTTGATTTGAGACTCTTTTTGAATTTTGTCTAAGACGAATATAGTCATGCTAAATTATGTGGCAGTAATACTAATTGCATATTCTAATGTGAGCTTGAAAGACGTTTAGGATACTTTAAGTTAAAATTAATATTCCAGCAACCTAACTATTTTTAAGAAGTTTTTGTAATGATTTCAATTATTTGCTAATGTACTTAATAATTTATGCACTAAAAATGTCCAAATCGATATTTAAAGTAATTAATATATATTATAATTAGTAACTAAAACTGTGTTTGTACTGGTATTTAAATAAATAAATATATATTATAATTAGTAACTAAAACTGTGTTCGTACTGATATTTAAAGAAATTAATATGTATTATAATTAATAACTAAAACTTTGTTCGTACTGATATTTAAAGAAATTAATATATATTATAATTAGTAACTAAAACTGTGTTCGTACTGATATTTAAAGAAATTAATATATATTATATTTAGTAACTAAAATTGTGTTGGTACTGATATTTAAAGAAATTAATATATATTATAATTAATATCTAAAACTGTGTTAATACTGATATTTAAAGAAATTAATATATATTATAATTAGTAACTAAAGCTGTTCTTACTGATATTTACAGAAATTAATATATATTATAATTAGTAACTAAAACTGTGTTTGTACTGGTATTTAAAGAAATTAATATATATTATAATTAGTAACTAAAACTGTGTTTGTACTGGTATTTAAATAAATAAATATATATTATAATTAGTAACTAAAATTGTGTTGGTACTGATATTTAAAGAAATTAATATATATTATAATTAGTAACTAAAACTGTGCTAATACTGATATTTAAAGAAATTAATATGTATTATAATTAATAACAAAAAAACTGTGTTCGTACTGATATTTAAAGAAATCAATATATATTATAATTAGTAACTAAAATTGTGTTGGTACTGATATTTAAAGAAATTAATATATATTATAATTAATATCTAAAACTGTGTTAATACTGATATTTAAAGAAATTAATATATATTATAATTAGTAACTAAAGCTGTTCTTACTGATATTTAAAGAAATTAATATATATTATAATGAGTAACTACAACTGTGTTCGTACTGATATTTAAAGAAATTAATATATATTATAATTAATATCTAAAATTGTGTTCGTACTGATATTTAAAAAAATTAATATATATTATAATTAATATCTAAAACTGTGTTCGTACTGATATTTAAAGATACGTGAAACATTTATACCTTTATCAGTTAAACGTCTGTAGTTCCAAATAATGTTTATATTCAGATGAATTTGAGCTAAAAAGATATATTTCCTAAAACAAACCTTTCTTTGATTAATTAGATTGACAAATTGACAAATATATAAGTCAAATAAACAAGAATAGATGGAAAAGAATAAATAGAATCATATGATTGACAAATATATAAGAAAAGATAAACACAAAAGTATTAATAAAAAATTAAAATGTATAGAGTTTCATTGTAGGATTTTCAATCAACTAAAAGATTGAAAAGAATAGATAGAATCATATGATTGGCAAATATATAAGAAAAGATTGAAAAGAATAGATCGAATCATATGATTAACAAATATATAAGAAAAGATTGAAAAGAATAGATAGAATCATATAATTGAAGAATATATAAGAAAAAAACAAAAGTATTAATAAATAAAAAATTAAAATATATAGAATTTCATTGTATGATTTCCAATCAACTAAAAGTTTTTGCTACTAAATAAACAAAACATATTAAAACAATGTTGTTGATGTTCTTCATGATCACTTTGCATTTGTTCATATATGAATCATGTGTATGTGTTTGAAGAAGGTAAAATGTATAGAATTTCATTTCTTCTTGATAATTTATGTGTATGTGCCTGAAGAAGGCAAATATTTCATGAATTTTTAAATTTACTCTCATAGTTACATTCATATATACATGTGTGTGTATTTTATTACCACGATGAAAATCATATAAAAACTCAAAATAGAATTACAACTCGATTATATTATAAGCAACACCTGTATCGACTGGTTCTGTGTAATGTTTGGAAAAAGTTATTTTTAACGTGACTCCTATGATGTTTTGGATGAAATAAATCTAAGGTTGTGAGTTCAATCCAATAATATTGACAACAATAAGTAGAATACAAATACATGAATGCAAATACTAAAATACAGAATTTTATTGTTTTGCAGATGTTCCTGATTGAACCCTATTCATCAATTTTAATGGAGTATAATTTTTCTTAACATGATTGAACGCTACTATTTAATTTTAATAGAATATGATATTCTTTAAACATCATTGAAAACTTTCATTGGATTTTAATGAAATATGATTTTCATTTAAATATTATGCTAAAATATTTATTACCTTATATGGAAGATAACAGCGAGGTCTGTGGAAAGATTTCTATACTGGACTTTATTATGTATTAATTACTGGACAATATTATTTACGAATTTTATGCAATAGTTGTGAAAACTTAACACGTCTTGGAAGTAATATTATTTTTTTTGTGAATTGTGTGCTTGATTTTACAATGAATCAAAAGATATTTTAAGCTAGAATCATAAATTGAGATGAGAAATTAAACTGATCAAGTGTGTGATTTATTCTAAAAATCACATTTAGTGACACATATGATAACTCATTTGGAAAAACACATTTTGTGAAATGTGAGAATATTCTTTTTCTGCAAAATATGGTTTACTAAGACATATGTGAACACACATTGGCAAAACACATGCACATTAAAGGAAAACAATTGCACTTATACAGAAGTCAGCATAAAAAATATTTGGAATATATTAGATAGTAAGTAAATTTTTGCCATCTGTTAGGACACTCCTCAGCGAAAAAATAATAAGAAAATTTGAATAAAAGAGAAAAGCAACGTTCAATAAAATGTCTAAAAATTCTTGTTCTGAAGAACCATTGTTAGTAAAACACATGAGTACTAACACTAAGGTAAAACAACATTGTTGTGAAGTTTGTGGATATTTGTCTTCTAAGAAATCAAATTTAGTGAAACATATCAGAACTCACACTGGGGAAAAACCATATTCTTGTGAAGTGTGTGGATATTCTTGTTCTGTAAAATCGTTGTTAGTGACACATACAAGAACCCACACTGGGGAAAAACCCTATTCTTGTGAAGTTTGTGGATATTCTTGTTCTGAAAAATCATCGTTAGTGACACATACAAGAACCCATACTGGAGAAAAGCCATATTCTTGTGAAGTTTGTGGATATTCTTGTTCTGAAAAATCACATTTAGTGACACATACAAGAACCCACACTGGAGAAAAGCCATATTCTTGTGAAGTTTGTGGATATTCTTGTTCTGAAAAATCATCGTTAGTGACACATACGAGAACCCACACTGGGGAAAAACCATATTCTTGTGAAGTGTGTGGAAATTCATTTTCTCAAAAATCATCGGTAGTGGGACATATGAGAACCCACACTGGGGAAAAGCCATATTCTTGTGAAGTTTGTGGATATTCTTGTTCTGTAAAGTCATCGTTAGTGAAACATATAAGAACCCATAGTGGAGAAAAGCCACATTCTTGTGAAGTTTGTGAATATTCTTGTTCTGAAAAATCAAGGTTAGTGAGACATACAAGAACTCACACTGGGGAGAAGCCTCATTCCTGTGAAGTGTGTGGATATTCTTGTTCTCAAAAATCACATTTACTGGCACATATGAGAACCCACACTGGAGAAAAGCCACATTCTTGTGAAGTTTGTGGATATTCTTGTTCTGACAAATCAGGGTTAGTAAAACATATGATAATTCACACTGGGGAGAAGCCACATTCCTGTGAGGTGTGTGGATATTCTTTTTCTAAAAAATCATCGTTAGTGACCCATATGAGAATTCACACTGGAGAAAAGCCGCATTCATGTAAAGTTTGCAGATATTCTTGTTCTGAGAAATCATCTTTAGTGAGACATATGAGAATTCACACTGGGGAGAAGCCACATTCCTGTGAAGTGTGTGGATATTCTTTTTCTCAAAAATCAACGTTAGTTTCACATATGAGAATTCACACTGGAGAAAAGCCGCACTCATGTAAAGTATGTGGATATTCTTGTTCTGAAAGATCACATTTAGTGACTCATATGAGAATTCACACCGGGGAAAAGCCATATTCTTGCAAAATATGTAAATATTCTTTTTCTCTTAAATCAAATTTAATGAAACATATAAAAAGGATACACAATTAGGGTTTAGTTCTAAGAATATATGTAAATATCTAAAATATGTGTAGGTTTCATTTTAAGAATTTGCATTTGTTCATGTAACAAACAAACCTGAAACGACTCATGATTGATGAAAATATCATAAATATATATTTTTAAAAGAACTAAATTTGAGTATATAATACAATATAGAGAAGTAATGAATTGTTTAAAAACGATATTGTTTCTGAAAAATCTAAATATATTGATTACTTTAAGAGCAAGTGGACGCAGAAAATATTTTAAAAAATACACAAAAGAAGCACAATTCATAGAAGACCAAACTTTGGCTAAAAACAAATGACGTTATAAAAAGAACAATTGATTTCTTAGAATTTATTTCAAATAAAAACGAAAATCTATATTCTTGCACACTATATCAATATTTGTGTTTTAATAACCTGATGTGAAAATAACAAACACGATATTTTTGCAAAGAATTCAAATGTGTTCATACGTATGAAAATTCAGTGAGGAAAACATTCAACAACTACACAAACAATTATACTCAATAGACAAAGTTACAGGTATATATTCGAACAATTGCTTCTAAATGGATCATTAGAATCTTTAAAATGGCTCTCAGCTGAATTGTATAAGATAGGTTAATGCTTAGTTTCATCTAGGATTTACCATCCCAGCTACAACAAAATGATGAGAAAATGAAAGGAAAACAAGAAAACAAGTAGATATTTAATATATCTGAGAACAAGATTGAAATGCCAGAGACAATAACAACGGTTGTCAACGTTAGATTGATTTTCTATTTTACAAAATCTCAGAAGCATAATAAAAGGTGACACAATTATCATATCTCCATAACAGGCAGCCATTACACCCAACAAATACAGTGGAATATTAAAGTTTTTTCTCATCATATTTTGTACAACAATTATTTACTAAAAAACAACATACATGAATTATTATTTGATAAAAAAAATACAACATCGATGAATAAATATTTACTACAAAAATACAAGATCGATGAACAATTATTAACTAAAAAAGACAACATCAATGAATAATTATTTACTAAATAAAACTAAAGTTACAGATATATATATATATATATATATATATATATATATATTCGAACAATTGCCTCTAAATGGATCACTAGAATCTTTAAAATGGCTCTCAGCTGAATTGTATAAGATAGCAGGTTAATGCTTAGTTTCATCTAGGATTTACCATCCCAGCTACAACAAAATGATGAGAAAATGAAAATAAAACAAGAAACAAAGTAGATATTTAATATATCTGAAAACAAGATTAAAATGCAAGAGACAATAACAACGGTTGTCAACGTTAGATTGATTTTCAATATGACAAAATCTCAGAAGCATGGCTAATAAAAGGTGACACAATTATCCCCATAACATTCAGGCATCCAACAAATACAATGGAATATTAAACGTATTTACTGATTTTGTACAACAAGTTTTTTTTCTCATCATATTTTGTACAACAATTATTTACTAAAAAACAACATCGATGAATTATTATTTGATAAAAATACAACATCGATGAATAAATATTTACTACAAAAATACAAGATCGATGAACAATTATTTACTAAAACAGACAACATCAATGAATTTTACTAAAAAATACAACATCGATGAATAATTATTTACTTAAAAATACAACATCAATGAATAATTATTTACTAAAAAATACAACATCGATGAACAATTATTTACTAAAAAATACAACATAAATGAACAATTATTTACTAAAAAATACATCAATGAATAATTATTTACTAAAAAATACAACATCGATGAATAATTATTTACTAAAAATACATCAATGAATAATTATTTACTAAAAAATACAACATCAATGAATAATTATTTACTAAAAATACAACATCAATGAATAATTATTTACTAAAAAATACAACATCAATGAATAATTATTTACTAAAAAATACAACATCGATGAATAATTATTTGATAAAAGATACAACATCGATATATACTTAGTTACTAAAAATACAACATCAATGAATAATTATTTACTAAATAAAACTAATAATTATTTACTAAGTAAAACTAATATGTGGGAGGATTTTCTTTTCGCACCAACAATGAATTGCTGATTAACAAGATCATCACTGAGGGTTAAAGAGAAAAAGGCAAATAATTCTAACCCTGACTGTGATTAGTTAGAATTACGAAAACAAGCTTGAAATACCAAAGCGAACAAAGGAATTTAAAAGTGTGGTCGATTCTAGAATGAAAAAATCCATTAAAGACTATGTGATATTTTGCTTTTTGTAGAAAAACTAAACGCAAATCTAAAGATTGTTTTACCAGATTGTTGATTGGAAAGAAGCCATGGAAGCAATGTTTATTAAATTGCGATACAAACTAAACGCAAATCTAAAGGTTGTTTCACCAGATTGTTGATTGGAAAGAAGCCATTGAAGCAATGTTTATTAAATTGCTATACAAACTTCAAATCTAAAACACCACATAGATTAATATATTTTCACACTCTCAAACATTGCTGAAAATTGTGACTCCAGTTGACATGAAAGTCAATCAAAATTGCATTTTTTAAAAATAGTTTTACAAATCAATTGTTGCAAATTGTTTGAAATTCTTTAAATAAATTACTGTTTGTAATAAACAATAAGATGATCTGGTTGCTGACGTAATAGAATGGACAAAGAAACGATTATTATATAGCAGCATACAGAGATTAAGTCAGACGTGAAAGCAGATTGATCAGCTAGTAAGGATATTGAACATAAATTCTTTAAATCAACTTTTGAATGAGATAAACAACAATCACTGTATTTGATTAAAATTATTATTGATTTCTTGTAGTAAAGCCAAATATGATGACAATATATGGATTGGTTGGATAGAAATTTTATTGTTTCGATTCATAAAAGCAGATTGATTAACTAGTAACGATGTTCACGCTTTTCTCTCCCCGAATCCGACTTTTCTCTTCTACAAATACAACTTCTCTGCTAGCAATCTAACTTCAGAATGCCTTCCTTCCCCAAATCACTCCTCTTTTATCTCCAATCAGGAGCATCTCATTTGCATACCTCGTGGTCACCCTGTAGGCATATAAAGAAACAGGGCAGCCATTTTTGTTTCTTTCTTCTTCATTATGAACACGAGTTAAGCCACACAAAAACGCGGTCGGTCGTTCTTGTTTCTTTTTTCTTCATTTACACCACTGAAAAAGATATCAAACACATGGAGATAGTGTATGTTTCCCTTTTGTGTGCTGTGCCACGTAGACAAAGTTGTATTTTAGTTATGATTAAAAAATGTGTCTTGTATATTATTTGTTGCAGTTGTGATCAGTATCAATATGTGTATGCACCTGCTCTCACAAAACAATCGACGCTGTATACTACAAAAACAGAAGACAAAACAGTATACATACATCAAGGGGCACATTTACATGAACACTGTTACATAGATGCTATCGAACCTGGCAAGTATATATGAAAATTATATATATATATATATATATATATATATATATATATATATATATATATATCTTTATTGGACTGGCAAAATTTTAGAATAATTATAAAGAACTGAACCATCGCGTAAATTCAATCAACTAAAATAAGATGGAAAACGGGGTGAGGAAAAGGAAAAAAAATGGGGCAAGTTACATGTAAAAAATGTACAATTCAATAAAAGAAATAAGTCGATTAAAACAAGATCGTTAAAATACACCCAAAGCGCTTTTCGTTCAGAATAACTTTTCAAGGGTCATAAGTCTGAAAATTATTATTTTTTTAGAATATTTGGTAGTGGTATGGAGAGGAGAGGAGGTTACAAAAAACTGACTACCCAAATAATTCAGTTAGAATTATTTGGGTAGTCAGTTTTTTTTAACCTCCTCTCCGCTCTTGATTTGCAAAGAGCTTACTTGCAGATACGCGTCGAAAACTCGCTGTGGCCGCACCAGACGGTCAAGATTAAAGGGACACGTTATTGCCTGAACCTCATGACGGCAATCATGCAGGCGATCCGTCGTCAGGACGAAGCCGTGCAACAAGCGACATCATCATATATCGATGACATCTACGTGAACGAGAGCCTCATGCACAAAAGGTTAAAGGACATTTCGAAAGCTTCAGACTAACGTGCAAGGAGCCGGAGCGACTGCAAGATGGGACGAAGTTGCTTGGCCTGCACGTGAGAGGCAGCGCAGACGGACTCCGCTGGGGAAGAGGTGGTGACTAACTAGCATCACGCGTCGGTGCATCTCCATCTGTGGGAAACTGGTGGGCCACTTCCCCATGTGTGAGTGGCGGCCATAAAGCGACGAGCGACTTCCATATCTACTGGGTGGGACGGTGAGCTGCACGACCCCGCCCTGCGGAAAATGCTAGAGGAGACTTTGGCCAGAGTCTCCGAGGACGATCCGGTGCAAGGGAAATGGTGCGTCGATGGGAGCGAGTTTACGGTTTGGGTAGATGCCAGCTCGCTCACACTCAGTGTTGCTCTGGCAGTCAACAGATCTATCGTGGAAGATGCCTGGTGGCTTCGGCCAGAAAACGACGCCAGGCACATCAACCTGGCCGAACCCGATGCCACAGTGAAGGGGGTCAACCTGGCGCTCCAGTGGCAGGCCAGAGTCCTGCACATCGTTACAGACTCCACATGTGTGTATCGATGGACGACAGATGCCTTGAGTGGAAATGCACGATTGGCGATGAAGGCATCAGGCGAAATGCTCATACGGAGGCAGCTTGCTACCCTAACCGAAACCATCAAGGAATACAACCTGGTCGTGGATGTGACGCTAGTACAGTCCTGCTAGAATCACGCGGATCAGCTGACCAGACTGCCGTGCCGTTGGCTGGACCTGCTGAAAGAAATGGAAGAACCGGCACCTGTGAACTGCGCCGTGGTGGGGCGTCGATTCAAGCCAGACCATGTTGCTGACGTCCATTGCCAGAGTGGGCACCCCGGTGTAAACCGAACTCTCTACTTCGCTAGACTGGTCGACCCCTGTGTGTCAAGAAAGGAGGTAGAATCAGTGGTGAGGACTTGTGAAAGCTGCAAGTCGATCGATTCTGCGCCTGCCCGATGGAAGAAGGGAAAACTGAGCAGAAAGAACAATTGGGACAGGCTCGCGGTGGACGTGACTCACCACAACGGTGAGGGATTTTTGACGATGATTGACTGTGGACCGTCTAGGTTTGCGTTGTGGTGGCCACTTCGTCGGCAGGACACGGCCGCCGTTGTCTTCCTTGAGCGTGGCCCTCCTTCCGAAATACTGACCGACAATGGCACCGCTTTTGCTAGCGGGCAATCAAGCAGTTCACAGACGGCTGGGGTGTACGGCTACGATTTCGGTGCGCCCATGTGCCTAGCAGGAACGGGATCGTGGAACAGAACCACCGGGCCATCAAGACCATTGCAGCTATACTGAAGCGCTATACTGGTACAACGTCACCTCCAAGGATGATGTCTCGTCCTCTACCGCGCCGGCTGAGGTGCTGCACCGGTACCATGTCAGGGTGAAAGGGTTAGAGGCCAGCCCTCTACCCGAACCAGAGGCGACACGAGATAGTATCAAAGTGGGAGACGTCGTCTGGTTTAAGAACCCCCATGGCAGATGCACCACGCACTATGGAACCAGGCGTGTTACCCAGGTGATCAGGCCACAAGCTGTGCGGATTGATGGGTTGCCCCGACACGTCAGGGACCTACGAGCGGCATCACAGGCGCAGACGCCGCTCGGTGACAAAAGTGAAATGAGTTCCATGACCAGTGAACCATCATTCTGGTATACGTCAGCTTCATCAGACGACGACAGCACTGAAATTGGCAGCCTCCGGTTCACTGATCCCCAGACCCCAGACGGGAGCTCCACTGAAGACGAGGCTCCCTGTCTGCCCCTCCGTAGAAGCACCCGAAGAAGGAGGTCTCTGCCTCTCTGCCCCCTCTGTGATAATGATATCAGGGGGAGTGTGGCAAAAGCTGTGGAAATGAGGGCTTACCGCTCAAACGACCTAGGTGTGCGGGTGTGCTTTGTCATCGCTGCGAAACTAGGATAGGAAAAGAATTCCAAGATGGCCCCAATGGCGTTTCGTAATGGTATTATCTCGGAAACTCTCGCAAAATCTCGTGCATATATGCAAATCAGTTGATCTTCGACAACTATAAATTCAGGTCGTTTTGGAAGGCAAGCAGTGAGGAAAGAACGGCCGGTGTTGGTCATTGTGTACGCTGGTTCGTGTTAGTGGCGTGTCTGTGTGTGTACTGATCGAACCGCTTTCCTGTCCCTTGGACTTTGAATTTGTTTTGATTGGACTTCAGCTTCACTCATCTAAAAAAAAGAATGCCAATTAAGGAATAATATATATAAAGGTAAGTCATCTTATTTTCCCATACTCTGAACGAACTGACCATCTCGTTAATTTCTAAGATCATTTTCAGTTGCTTTGAGTAGCAAGTGACGATTGGCGAGTTTTATATTACTAGCTAGTGAGTGATTAGAAACCTATATGGTAATTGATTCAAAAGTCGAAAATGGATCCATGTTGAGATGCTATGAACACAAACTGTCCGGATGGATCAACAGAAGAATTATGGCATGACTTTAGCTGTGCTTCCAAATTTATGTATTGTTCAATGTAGGGAATTGTGGGAATTATGATGATGCATTCCTCTGGGTTCTGTGTTGTTCTTTTGAGAGCTAATAATTGTGGTATGATTTCGGCTGTGGCCTTTCTTTAATGTTAACATTTCGGCTCCATTTTAAGGGGAATTCCTCAGGATAATAATAAGGATGATTGAAAAAAAATAAACCAAAGATAAGAGAAAAATTCCTATGAATATTGAGATATTTTTACACTTTTTTTATTTTGTACATTTCGAAAAAAAATTACAAACGTGTAAAAGGAAATCAAGTTTTAAATCCATGCATGAATTAAGGAAAGCGATTACAAATGTATGTAAATAAAACTAATCAAGTTTCAAATCCATGTATAAAAACGATAAAGCGATTAAAAATGTATGTACATAAAAGTAATCAAGTTTCAAATCCATGTATAAAATAAGGATAGCAATTAAAAATTTATGCAAATAAAACTAATCAATTTTACAAATCCATGTATAAAATAAGGAAAGCAATTAAAAATGTATATAAATAAAACTAATCAAGTTTCAAATCCATGTATAAAATAAGGAAAGCAATTAAAATTTATGTAACTAAAACATATCAAGTTTCAAATCCATGTATAAAATAACGAAAGCAATTAAAAATGTATGTAAATAAAACTAATCAAGTTTCAATCCATATATAAAATAAGGAAAGCAATTAAAAATGTATGTAAATGAAAATTATAAAGTTTCAAATCCATGTATAAAATAACGAAAGCAATTAAAAATGTATGTAAATAAAACTAATCAAGTTTCAAATCCATGTATAAAATAATGAACGCAATTAAAAATGTATGTAAATAAAACTAATCAAGTTTCAAATCCATGTATAAAATAGAGAAAGCAATTAAAAATGTATGTAAATAAAACTAATCAAGTTTCAAATCCATGTATAAAATAAAGAAAGCAATTAAAAATGTATGTAAATAAAACTAATCAAGTTTCAAATCCATGTATAAAATAAAGAAAGCAATTAAAAATGTATGTAAATAAAACTAATCAAGTTTCAAATCCATGTATAAAATAATGAACGCAATTAAAAATGTATGTAAATAAAACTAATCAAGTTTCAAATCCATGTATAAAATAAAGAAAGCAATTAAAAATGTATGTAAATAAAACTAATCAAGTTTCAAATCCATGTATAAAATAGAGAAAGCAATTAAAAATGTATGTAAATAAAACTAATCAAGTTTCAAATCCATGTATAAAATAAAGAAAGCAATTAAAAATGTATGTAAATAAAACTAATCAAGTTTCAAATCCATGTATAAAATAAAGAAAGCAATTAAAAATGTATGTAAATAAAACTAATCAAGTTTCAAATCCATGTATAAAATAATGAACGCAATTAAAAATGTATGTAAATAAAACTAATCAAGTTTCAAATCCATGTATAAAATAAAGAAAGCAATTAAAAATGTATGTAAATAAAACTAATCAAGTTTCAAATCCATGTATAAAATAGAGAAAGCAATTAAAAATGTATGTAAATAAAACTAATCAAGTTTCAAATCCATGTATAAAATAAAGAAAGCAATTAAAAATGTATGTAAATAAAACTAATCAAGTTTCAAATCCATGTATAAAATAAAGAAAGCAATTAAAAATGTATGTAAATAAAACTAATCAAGTTTCAAATCCATGTATAAAATAATGAACGCAATTAAAAATGTATGTAAATAAAACTAATCAAGTTTCAAATCCATGTATAAAATAAGGAAAGCGATTGAAATGTATGTAAATAAAACTAATCAAGTTTCAAATCCATGTATAAAATAATGAACGCAATTAAAAATGTATGTAAATAAAACTAATCAAGTTTCAAATCCATGTATAAAATAAAGAAAGCAATTAAAAATGTATGTAAATAAAACTAATCAAGTTTCAAATCCATGTATAAAATAAAGAAAGCAATTAAAAATGTATGTAAATAAAACTAATCAAGTTTCAAATCCATGTATAAAATAAAGAAAGCAATTAAAAATGTATGTAAATAAAACTAATCAAGTTTCAAATCCATGTATAAAATAGAGAAAGCAATTAAAAATGTATGTAAATAAAACTAATCAAGTTTCAAATCCATGTATAAAATAGAGAAAGCAATTAAAAATGTATGTAAATAAAACTAATCAAGTTTCAAATCCATGTATAAAATAAAGAAAGCAATTAAAAATGTATGGAAATAAAACTAATCAAGTTTCAAATCCATGTATAAAATAATGAACGCAATTAAAAATGTATGTAAATAAAACTAATCAAGTTTCAAATCCATGTATAAAATAGAGAAAGCAATTAAAAATGTATGTAAATAAAACTAATCAAGTTTCAAATCAATGTATAAAATAACGAAAGCAATTAAAAATGTATGTAAATAAAACTAATAAAGTTTCAAATCCATGTATAAAATAGAGAAAGCAATTAAAAATGTATGTAAATAAAACTAATCAAGTTTCAAATCAATGTATAAAATAACGAAAGCAATTAAAAATGTATGTAAATAAAACTAATCAAGTTTCAAATCCATGTATAAAATAGAGAAAGCAATTAAAAATGTATGTAAATAAAACTAATAAAGTTTCAAATCCATGTATAAAATAACAAAAGCAATTAAAAATGAATGTAAATAAAACTAATCAAGTTTCAAATCCATGTATAAAATAACAAAAGCAATTAAAAATGTATGTAAATAAAACTAATCAAGTTTCAAATCCATGTATAAAATAACAAAAGCAATTAAAAATGAATGTAAATAAAACTAATCAAGTTTCAAATCCATGTATAAAATAAAGAAAGCAATTAAAAATGTATGTAAATAAAACTAATCAAGTTTCAAATCCATGTATAAAATAAAGAAAGCAATTAAAAATGTATGTAAATAAAACTAATCAAGTTTCAAATCCATGTATAAAATAACGAAAGCAATTTAAAATGTATGTAAATAAAACTAATCAAGTTTCAAATCCATGTATAAAATAGAGAAAGCAATTTAAAATGTATGTAAATAAAACTAATCAAGTTTCAAATCCATGTATAAAATAAAGAAAGCAATTAAAAATGTATGTAAATAAAATTAATCAAGTTTCAAATCCATGTATAAAATAAAGAAAGCAATTAAAAATGTATGTAAATAAAACTAATCAAGTTTCAAATCCATGTATAAAATAAAGAAAGCAATTTAAAATGTATGTAAATAAAACTAATCAAGTTTCAAATCGATGTATAAAGTAAAGAAAGCAATTTAAAATGTATGTAAATAAAACTAATCAAGTTTCAAATAAAAAAGCGATTCAAGCAAATTGCTTATGATCAGTTTTATCATGAGCGAATTTAACTGTTTTGGCCTCTGTGAAACTAATGCATTGGTTATGATGTTTTGCAAGTCTTTTACTTAATTCTCGTTCTTTTTCACCTACATACATTTGAAGGCAACCATTGCAGGGGATGGTATATATTTAGGCATTAGATGTGGGGGTTATTGAAGGGTGCTTTGAGGTTTCCAATATATGAGCAATAGTTAATTATGTGGTTTGTAATATATATGTATTTAAATAAAACTAATCAATTTTCAAATCAATGTATAAAGTAAAGAAAATGATTAAAATGTATGTAAATAAAACTAATCAAGTTTCAAATCCATGTATAAAATAAGGAAAATAATTAACAATGTATTTAAATCGATGTATATAATAAAAAAAACTATTTGATCAGCAAATTGCTTATGATCAGATTAGACTAAAAACAATTTCTTTGATCGGAATTCATAATTAGTACAGATTCAAGGAGTTTTCGTAAAGGTTTATCATGGGCGAATTTAACTGTTTCGGCCTTGTTGAAACTAAAGGATTGGTTATGATGTGAGTTCAGGGGAATTTTTAAAATATCTTTTATGTTCTGCAAATCTTTTACTTAATTCTCGTTCTGTTTCTCCTACATTTAGTTGACGGCAACCATTGCAGGGGATGGTATATTAGATGTGGGGGTTATTGAAGGGTGCTTTGTGGTTTCCAATATATGAGCTATAGTTAATGATGTGGTTTGTAATAATATATATATATATATATATATATATATATATATATATATACTTGCCACATGAAAAATTACTGATCATAGTTAAGCAATCGGAGTATTACTTTACTTTTCAGGGGGGATAGATTTCTTTTTTTCTCAGCAATGATTTGATATGCTATTTTGCTCTATATTACAAGTTGGTAAAATCTACAATTTTTGTTGAACAAAAATCTATGAACAGACTTAAATGCCTCGTAATTCTGTATTCTTTGTGGCTAATATATACTTCATCAAGTCTTAATATTGTACGCCGCCTAATTTCTATCCTAACTGGACTGCCATTTCCAAAGGTAGCGAGGCTTCCATCATTGTTTGCCTCTTTCTGGCTGATTTATAAACAAGTTGATGAATCCATTTTTATCATGGGTGCAGACCTTCTAGCATTTGTTTGTATTGTTTATATTTCTTTTGTCTTAATAATCTGAACTATATTAAAGAGGACGCCAATCTTTAACATGGGCGATGGGCTAGATGGCTTGAGATAAAATATTTTTTAAATTAATATTTGTTCAGGGTTTTCTTACAATAACATGTATCTTCAGACACCTATAAACAAAGCTTATAAATGTTTATGAAGTATTTTACATATCTCCAGTTAGCATATATTTTTTCAGAGGGAATTCTCATGTCACAATAAATACAATATATGCGAATAATAATATTCATGAGTTCTCAAATTTATCGAAATAATTTGTGCATTAGAACTTGAATATTCCTAGACGTCACATGAATGTGCGTTTTACACACTGTGTCTTTGCATATGTCTCTCTAAGTTGTGTTTATGAGAACTTGAATATCTACATTATTCACAAGAATATGGCTTTTCCATTTTTAAAAGCTTTTTCTTTGAAGACTGTAACGCTGGTTATGAGGCAGCCAAACCAGCTGCCAATATTACCTTGCTTTTTATGGAAACAAACCGTGAGCACTTTTTAGTACCTTCGTTGTTCCCTTAACTACATTTATCTGGACCTCTGTTGCACTTTGTTAACCAGGAATGTTAGTTAGGTAGGACTTCAGGGTCTTCTTCAAAAGCACTGTGGCACCTTTCAGCTCTGTTCAGACCTCCATCATTAGGAACACACACTTCAACCAAGGTTGCAACTCTCTCTCTGTCAGGTTTCACAGCAGCACTTTAAAGGTAGGTGGCTGTAGAGATAACACAGTCATTTCAAACTGTTCTTTCAGGTGTATATTCCCATGATTTGCTGCTACATTACAGTTTAATTTTCTACAGGTGGTCCAGTGGAGGCACTTCCATACTCCATCATGTCTCGCTGTGTGGTAGCCATCCCATAAAAGAAATTTGCAACTTGATACTAACTAGATGACTCACAATTTCCAATTCCGTGTGGAAGAATCTGTATTTGTTATCATTAGTGAGACCTGCCATCTTCTTGAATGAATTGGTCATCAATTCCTGGTCTTGAGTAGCCATTATAACCCTTTTACTATTGAGCCAGTTCAAGGAAACTTTGTTGACTATGTATTCCTGAGAAAGTTCCCCCAGAAAATACTTAGCACGCTGATGTTGGTCCTATTCTTTAAGGTTCCTCTTATGGAAGGACTCGGTATATTTCTGACAACTCTTTCTTGCTATTTCTGTGGCAGGCTTTTTTGGTGCTTCACCTTCATTTGAGAGAAAGCCCTGACCAAAATGCTTTGCCAGCTGGGTGACTGATGTTGTTCTGCTCTTGTTTCTTGATGTTCTTATAGCATTCAGACGGTGTGGTTCTGGGTGCTTCTCAGATACTGACCTCAGATACTGGGTTGCTGGTTAGCCATATACCTTGGCAGTATTTTCCAGTATGTCACCCCAAAAGTTTTCACTTTGTGACTGAGTATTTTTTGGGTAGGCGTTCATGGTGGTCCCTCACTATTTCTATTGACATATCTGTTGAGCTTTTAATATACTGCCCCATGCTTACTATGGTAGCTCGATATACATGGTTTATTTTAGTGAGACTGAATCCACCCTCTTTTTGTGATAGGTATATCCTGTCCATACATTGGTTTCGATATATTATTTTATGTAAGGTTAGGAGTTTCCTGGTCTTTGTATCTAACCTATTGATATTACATTGAGGCCAGTCAATAATACCAAACCCATATGTGATGACAGGGATTGCAAGTTGATTTATGGCAGTTATTTTGTTTTTGGGGCTTAATTCAAATTTGAGGAGCTTTCCCCAGTGTGAGTTCTCATATGTCTCACTACCGAAGATTTCTGAGAAGAGGAATATCCACACACTTCACAAGAATGTGGCTTTTCCCCAGTGTGAGTTCTCATATGTATCACTAAGTATGATTTCTTAGAACAAGAATATCCACACACTTCACAAGAATGTGGTTTTTCCCCAGTGTGACTTCTTATATGCATCACTAATTTTGATTTCTCAGAACAAGAATATCCACATAGTTCACAAGAATGTGGCTTTTCCCCAGTGTGAATTCTCATATGCCTCATTAATGCTGATTTATGAGAACAAGAATATCCACATACTTCACAAGAATGTGGCTTTTCTCCAGTGTGAGTTCTCATATGTATCACTAATTTAGATTTCCTAGAACAAGAGTATCCACACACTTCACAAGAATGTGGCTTTTCCCCAGTGTGAGTTCTCATATGCATCACTAACGAATATTTTTCAGTGAAAGAATATCCACACACTTCACAAGTATATGGTTTTTCCCCAGTGTGAGTTCTCATATGTATCACTAACGAATGTTTTTCAGTAAACGAATATCCACATAGTTCACAATAATGTGGCTTTTCCCCAGTGTGAGTTCTCATATGTCTCACTAACTTTGATTTTTGAGTAAAAGAATACCCACACAGGTCACAAGAATGTGGTTTTTCCCCAGTGTGAGTTCTCATATGTGTCATCAAATTTGATTTTGTAGAACAAGAATATCCACATACTTCACAAGAATGTGGCCTTTCTCCAGTGTGAGTTCTTATATGCATCACTAATTTTGATTTCTCAGAACAAGAATATCCACATACTTCACAAGAATGTGGTTTTTCCCCAGTGTGAGTTCTTATATGCCTCATTAATGCTGATTTATGAGAACAAGAATATCCACACACTTCACAAGAATGTGGCTTTTCTCCAGTGTGAGTTTTCATATGTATCATTAATTTGGATTTCTTAGAAAAAGAATATCCATACACTTCACAAAAGTATGGCTTTCCCCTGTGTGAGTTCTCATATGTATCACTAACGAATATTTTTCAGTAAAATTTCCACACACTTCACAAAAAGGGCGCTTTTCCCCAGTGTATGTTCTCATATGTCTCACTAACTTTGATTTTGAGTAAAAGAACATCCACACAGTTCACAAGAATGTGGCTTGCCCCTCATATATATATATTCATATTTAAATTAGCAATCCTTGAGCAATGTTTTCACTATTAAATTGTTCCTTGAGCCAGATTTTCACTACCAAGTTAAAAGCAATTTGGCATTTTATTCTGACTTTTTAGTTTTTATCTGGATTTGTTGATGCAGCTCAGATTTTATGCTAAAGAAATTTCCATTGTGTATCACTTTTCATTTGTTTGATAAGAGATATCTTGTAGTGTAAAAGTTACAAAATTTTCTTTTGTAAATTAACAGATTTTTCTGAAAATGTTAAATTCGATAACTTATGATGTATAAAAACATTAAACAAAAATTTCACAAAATATGTGTGATGTTCTCATCACTATTTGCTAAATAATTGTGTATAGAATACTGTTTAAGGAGGAAAATGATCCCTTAATATTCACTAAAAACATTCAAACAGGAACATCTGCAAATAAGAAATAAAATAAAATTTAATATTTTAATATCATTGTTTATTTTAATCTTGTCAACAAAACAAGAAACATAACTTTATAAAACATTTAAAAATCACAGAAATAAACATTTAATTTACATTCATATTGTCTAAATGTAAAATAATATTCATAGTATTTTGTAATAAATAAAGGAATAATGCAAGTATATAGTAAAATAAACAATATAATTTGTAGAAACAATAAACATACAACTACCATAGTTGCTATTGATAATAATAAAAATATATTGATAACAATAGAAATATAACAAGAGAATTGAATTTAAATACTCAGTAAATTGAAGTTAACAAATACAAATCAATATATAATCTAGTTACTTAGCAATGGATACTAATATGGTCTTTTAAAATAGCTTTCATTTTAAGTCATATGTGTAGACATATCGCCGTTTATTTATAATGTGTTTGATATTAGACTGGATATTTTCTTAACATAAAATATTTGTTAATACTGATAATAGCAAATTTTATGCAACAGAATTAGGTTGTTTTTTTTTACTTTTTATTTTTAGAAATCAAGTGTGTTTTTCATTCAACGAATTATTTCATGCAACGCTTTTGAATGCATTATTATCATGCTCATATTTCATTATCCAAATGATATAAGCAGTTTTAATAATCGATTAGCGCAATTATATTTATAAATCTAACGTCTGATAATACATATTTGTATACAAAAAAGCCCTCGAAACATTGCAGAATTGATATTCTTAGTAGTTATTTTAATTTTTATTAAAATATTTTTTTTATTTTTGAAAATCAACAAATTATTTAATGCAACTTTTTGTAGCGGATTTTTTATTAATCATATATTTTTTTAATTTCTTTATGATTTTTTATCTTAATTATTTTCACCTTCTAATAGTATAAATTATTAAATTGTATTAATGTTGAAAGCTTAGTATGAATTTAAATATGGCCTGTAAAATGAGCCTATTCAACTAATGGTCTACGAACTAAACTACTTTCTTCTGCATATTAATGTTGTATCTATAATCAGTAGATATTTTTAGTGTCTTTTAAACTTTTTATTTCGCTTTAAAATTACGTTTCCTTTACTTTTTTACTGGATTTTGGATGTTTATTCCTTTAAAACATTTCTAATCAGCTTTGAAATTACGTTTCCTTTTTGAACCAAGAAAAAAGTGAACATTTTCTTCTTTGATGAACTAATGAAAAGTCTGATGATTTGATTGGTTTATGCAATGAAACACGTGAAAGTGTAAATCATTTCATTGATTTTAATAAACCGTTGCAATTTTAGATATTTTTATTGAATTTATACATTATAAACGTATGCTGTTTTAAGGAAAATGTGTGTTAGTGTGTTAGTGTGTTAGTGTGTGTGTGTGTGTGTGTGTGTGTGTGTGTGTGTGTGTGAGAAGATCCAATTATTCACCTCTATTGATTCTACATTTTGAGGCAAAAATGTAAAAAAATGGCGTTGGAATGTTTCATCTTAAAATATTTGTTCATTCATAATTAATCCGCGCGTTAAAATTATTTGGAATCAAAGACGTTTAACTTACATTTAAATATTAGTCAGACAAAATATTAAAATGTTAAATTTTACATATAACCAACATTTTACCTAATTATATTATTTTGATTTTTTTACTAAACATTTTATAACAATACAACTACCACATATAGATTGATATTTTCTTTGCTTGGGACGATTACATTTTTTATTCCTTCTCGTGTATTTCTCAATGTGTCAATCCTATTATTCCAAACAAACAAAGAAATATATCTGTTCATCTCTAATTCAGCTTAACATATTTTTTAAAAACTTAATCACATGTGAGATCAACACAGTTAATAATAAATCTATAAACATGGTTTTATATTTAGAAAGTTCTGTTTTTCTATTTAAAAAAATAGTTTTTAGAGATTTTATAGTGAATTGTTACAGGCAATAAAAACAGACGGAATATAACTCCACAAGTCTACAGCTTTGAATAGAAAGGTACTGGAATATGATGATGCATTATAACGAGGTACCTCAACAGAGAATTAATGAAGAGTAAAACTAGATCAACGAGTCAAACAAGTTAATCCTTTTTTCTGTATCTTGCCGATATTTAATGTGTAAGGAGTGTGTAACAACTCACCTGCCAAGTCGATTGGTCCTTAAAATATTTAGGCGTTATATCAATATCTATCTATCTATCTATCTATCTATCTCTCTCTCTCTCTCTCTCTCTCTATATATATATATATATATATATATATATATATATATATATATATATATATAATCAGCATTGGATTAGATAGGCTTACAGGAGAGACTTTATAGAATTTTATGATCTCTACAGAATATGTTCTTGCAAAGTGCTGAAACATGTTGGATTAAAATGTGCGACCCCAGTTTTTAAGAGATGGTAACAGTTGCTATTTTTAAAAAGTTGTTTTTACACAATAGTTAATATATTTTTCCAGTTTAAAAAAGTTTTAAATTATTATATTTTTGGGGAGCAGTGAACATTTTACGTTTGAAATTTTATATACCTACGTTTGACTTAGTTTTTTTTTACAAAAGAAGGCATCATTTATCAAGGCCCAGAGGCCACTTGAGGATAAGGGTTAATAAGCATACAGTGATCAATGTAACACTGTTGTCGTAATTGTTAGTGGAAATTTGGTAAATTGGATTACTTAAGGGAAACGGCTAATTAAGAACATGTTTAGGTTAGACTTGAAAATGACGATATTATAGTCAGCCGGGAAGCAGGTAAGTGGAAGAGTTCCACAGGTGTGCGTTCTAGGAAAGAAACTTTGTTCATGGAATCTATGTTATTGTTTAGGCACAGATAAAAGTGGAGGAAATTATTGATAACTTTTTCAGCTAGACGAGTGTTTCTTGTGAAAGTTTGGCGAGAAGGGCTATGAAAATAATGATAAAGCGGAGCCAGGCTGTGAAGAGAAAATGGCATCAGCAACTACACTATGAAGTCTACTTTTAATTCTGTTAAGGCAGGGAACGTGTTGGAATAGATACATTGAGATCATTGCCAAGACTGCTGTGAAGAAGGTGGGCTCTCTCTACCTTGCTAGAAAGTTACTTACACTTGAAAATATCCTATACCTCTACAAAGCAAACATTCGCCCATGTATGGAGTACTGATGTGATATTTGGGTTGGTGCATCTGCTACTAGTCTATCGCTCCTGTGCAGGGTTCAAAAGAGAGTCGCCAACCTGATAGATCCTGAACTTTCATCTAAGCTTCAGCTGCTGTCTCATCGACAAAATATTGTATCCCTCTGCTTGTTTTACAAGTATTTTAATGGTGGATGATCTGACGAACTACAAGCTCTTGTACCCCTTAATGAAAATCCCCCCGACAAACGTGACAAGCAGCAAAGTCCCACCCCTACACAGTAGAGATCCTTAGATGTATGAAAGCCTTCTACTCTAATTGTTTCTTTCCCAGAACTGATAGACTTAAAAATTCTCTTCTGGCTTCCTGCTTCCCCAACTGTACTGACATGCAGAAGTTCAAGTGTAACGTGAACTGACATCTTGGTGCCCAACTCTCCACGTAGTACCCCTGCAGCTTATGTCCCTTATAGTATCCCCCTACATCAAAGTGGCAATGTGTCTTGTTTGGGGTGAAAATGTAATAAAAAATTTCTTTTTTAATGGCAAACGCATAGTTTCCACTTAAAATGGCTGCCGACTGTGAAGTCCACTTACACGTTTTTTCTTATTTTAAATCTTAATTTACTTTACTTTATTTTACTTTACTTATGCAGAGAGTGATCCACACACACACACACACACACATATATATATATATATATATATATATATAATTAAATAGGCAGTGCTAGTGCACTTACTGATCCGCGCTATTTTTTAAATCATATTTCCAAGTTTAATTAAAGCTTTATGATATGTGTTTTTTTTATTCAATTGTAAGGTTAAAGTATAGAATAGGTACAAAACGCACTCGCCTCCCCATATTAAGGATGGCTTTTAAAATAATAACGTTATTATCTCAGCACGGATCAATAAGTGCACTCGTAAACAATTAAATACCGAAAAAAGCAGTTAACATTAGGATTTCCGCAGAAATCACATAAATTTTACTTAAACACATTTTGGTGCTAATGCAGAGAGTGATCCACGCTATTTTTTAAATCGTATTTCCAACTTTAATTAAAGTTTCATGATATGTTTGTTATTCAATTGTAAGGTTAAAGTACAGAATAGATCCTCCCTCCACATGTTAAGAATAGCTTTTTAAATAATGTTATTATTTCAGCACAAATCACTCTCTGCATGAGTACCCACATGTTTATTGACGAAATCAATATTTTTTGGATTGCAATAAAATTAAACCTTTTTATGTTTAATATTGTTTTAAAAATCAATATTTTTGAGGGACATTGCAAAAATACAAAACTGTTTCAGATTATTTAAAAAGTTATTGAATGGGATTTTTTTAAAGCTTAAAAAAATAACTTACCTTTCATATTGTAAACTTATTTTAATATTTAAATAAATACATTTCGGTAATCCAACAAGTTTCTTTCCAACTCCTCCAAAAAACTTTAAAATGACAACTTGAATAGGTTTTCGGTGATGCTGAAAACGAATATCACATTTAAATTTGGGGAAGATAAGTAGTTTTCATAATATGAAGAAATTACTTTTTCAATAAGTGGGGGATCACTTTCCTATATAAAAGTAACGTCAAATGAGCACCCACTTTCTGGTCACTTAGTAATTTCTTCATATCATAAAGCAATTTTTATTTGTGATATTCGTTTCCAGCACCCCCAAAAACCGGCGTTGTTTTTTACTAAGAGATTCATTCATTTTTTTAGGTTTCAAATTTATTTTATATGACGAAATTATTAGGCGAGGCGGGTGCTTTTCTTACGTGAAATTTATATAGTGAGTGTGAGTGAGCCAATCCAACAGTTCCAACACTTTTTAAAAAGTACTTTCTTCATATCATGAAAACTACTTACCTGCCATAAAAAAAAATGTGTGATATTCGTTTTCAGCATCATTGAAAACCTAACAAGTCGTCATTTTAAAGTTTTTTGAGGAGTTGGAAAGAAACTTGACATTGACCCAGTGACCCAGACCCACATGGTCACATTTCATATTTCACGAAACCAATATTTTTATTGGATTGCAATAAAAAAAAAAAAACTTATTTTAATATTTAAAAAAAATAAACTTATTTTAATATTTAAGATAAAGTAGTTGAATAATATTGTTGCAAAGTGAAAAAAATAAACTTACCTTCCATTCCAGAAATTTTATACGAAAAAAAAATCGTTTTTCTTTTGTGTCCAACGCAGAACATTTGTTTGTTAGGATTTCTTAATATAATCTTTAGTAAATTGATACAAATTTTGTTTTGTGTGTCCAATTCATTAAGCAATTAAATATATGAAAATATAAAATAATCAAAATTAAAAGATGAAAAACACGATTTAAACGTGAAATTATTAAAAGAAGAAAAATCAACTGCTTCAGAACAAAGAACTTATGTTCATCGTAAAACGGTGTAATCATTATTTTGTTCCTCGTGTAAAAGATTGAACATTTCACTATTATTTGGATTAGTCGAACTACTGTTTACATCCAAGATGAGAACAGTAATCCAAATAATCCAAATATAAAAAAAATGCAAAACTGAATATTTCACATAAACAATTCAAAAAGGAAGGAATTGAACAAATAGCGAAGTCAATCAAATAACAAAAACTAGATTTGAACCAACAAGAAACAAAACAATAATCACATGAAAATTGCGACTTGTTTTTATCAGATTCGATTCCGTTAACTTTACGATGACCTTAACTTATAAGTCCAGACTTAAACCTGATGTTTTACATGCAATCAACGACTAACGATGGAAGTGTAGTAACTGTTTCTAGTTTGTTTACGCATTTCAACGTTGTGTCGCGTTATCACTATTCCGGTTTTACTTGTCATGATTTGCGCCCTCCTATATATTACCTCCTCCTTTGATAGAGAGCTAATGCAATGTTGTAAAATGTTCCGACTCGCAGATGTGAATATGAGAAAAAAATCGATATTAAACCACATTCAGGTCGCCGTGTAATTTGCTTGCGCCTTATTTGTTTATTTAATTTCTACCGCTCCAGAAGATATCTCACTCACTACTGATGCAATTCTCTATCTCTATAAAAGCCAAGTACGTCAAAAGATGGAGTACTGCCTCTAAAAACAGCCTTTTAATTCCAGACTTAAACCTGATGTTTTACATGCAATCAGCATAAAACGACTAACGATGGAAGTGTAGTACCTGTTTCTAGTTTGTGCATTTCAACCAGGTGTTGCATTGTCACCATTCTGGCTTTACTTGTCATGTTTTGCGGCCTCCCATGTATTATCTCCTCCTTTGATAGAGAAGTAACGAAATGTTGTAAAATGTCCCGACTAGCAGATGTCAATATAAAAAAAATATAACAGAACACAAATCGATATTTAACAACATTCAGATCGCCGTGTAATTTAATTGCACCCTATTTGTTTATTTAATATATATATATATATATATATATATATATATATATATATATATATATAAATTTAAAAAAAAATAAAATTACAATAAGTTTACCAAGGTAATCAAAATGGTAAACTTAAAATATATTATATTAAAGAGTTAATATTTACAAGTAAAGTAATCTCAACAAGATGTAAAAGCTCAATAAAACCGAAAAGGAAATAGAGCTTATAATATGAACAAATGATTTATAAAACATGTTAAAAGACATCTTGAAAATGTCACGCTGTGTTAGCTCGTGTTGTGTGGTTGGTTAATAGAGAGAAACGAAAAGACGCGTGTTGTTAGTTTTAAATAAAAAACACGGAGGCCTTTATTTCCCGTGCGCATGCGTGGTTGTTACAAAACAAGGATTGTCATGCAACGAAATGATAACGTTGTTACAAAACTAGGATTGTAACGAAACGAAACGATAACATCGTTACAGAAAAAGAGTTAAAAACATATTTAATTTTAAAAAAGGCAGCACAAGATAAGTGGATAGTCCTTAATCCGCGGAGTTTCGAAGAAATACTCTTCTTCTAATCAGAGGGCAGGAATTAGCAAAATGCTGGATTGGATTTTGCATACAAAAGTATTTAATGAAACTACAAGTAAGTCACAGATCTTACTTGGTTAAAAAAAAAGGGGTGAGGTAAGGGGAATAGGAGGTAAACGAAAAATGATAAAAAGATTTCACATGAACGGATAGTCCGGTGAAGGGTAAAAAATCCAAGAATGGTAAAATCCAAACACGGTCGAATTAAAAATTTCCAATCCAATGGGTAAATTCCAAATGGTCCAAAATGATCTTTTTCAAGATGTCTTTTAACATGTTTTATTAAACATTGTTCATATATATATATATATATATATATATATATATATATATATATATATATATATATATATATATATATATATATATATATTCCTTTATTTTAATTCTTTATCTCTTCTTTGCATGGCCGGTTTTTATCTGCATTTTCTGTTTTATTTATTTATTTATTTTTTATCTGCATTTTCTGTTTTATTCTTTAAACTTTCCTATCTATCTAATATAGCAATATGCCCACACTTTCATATCTTGTATGTATATTTACTTAAATTTTACTATATGAATTTACTTATTTTTTTATTTTTTTATTTTTTTCCTGAAATTGCAGATACCGGCCATCTTCTTCCCATAAATAATTTTTATTTTCATTTTTTAATTTTATTCTTAGTTTGCTTTATTTTATATTATATATTATATTTTATTTTTTATTATATTTTATTTTTTATTTATTTATTTATTTTCTATTTATTTATTTATTATATATTTATTTATTTTTATTTTCCTTTTAATGTCGTTTAACAATTCTTGCTGACACCTTTTTTATAAGTGACCTGTACATTTCAGTTGACTTATATTATTTTGCCCTATATATATTTTCGCGCATTTAACATTTCCTGTTTGGGTCAATTTGACTTTTGTTTCCCTTTATTTTATATTTTATATTTTATATTTAACTTTATCATTTATTTTCTCTCCTTTCTCTTCCCAGTTTTTGTTTATTTATAGTTATGTCTCGGAAGTAGAGTGAAAAGCACATCTTATTTTTCTTTTATTAATTTTTTTTTTCCTTGAAGTTTTACATTTGGATTTAACCGTCACTGGATTTTTTATCTTCCACCAGACTATCCATTAATGTGTAATCACCTTTTTCTTTACCATATTCCCTCTGCTTAACTGATTTCGTTTTCAAGTAAGATCTTTGACTTATTTGTTGTTTCATCAAATACTTCTGCATGCAAAATCCGATCCTGCATTTTGCTAATTCCCACCCTCTGACGAGAAGGAGAGTATTTCTTCGAAACTCCGCGGATTTCAGATTAAATATGTTTTTAACTCATTTCAAAGTGTTTTTTAACATATTTCCTTAACTGTTTGCTCATATATATATTATATATATATATATATATATATATATATATATATATATATATATATATATATATATATATAATCTGGTATAATGGTTTTCCTTATTACTAAGTTGTGAACATGCTTTATGTGGCCTCGCAAAAATTCGACCTCAACTTAGAAAACTTCGTCATAAACACTTTTTCATTCCTTATACCGAGTATCAAACTAAACAAAAGGGAAGCATTTTCACACCAAATAACTTTGTATTCCTCTCTGACAAATAAATAAATACACCAAGATTCAACACCCTAACCACGTGTTGTAACCTTTTACCTGTCTTTTGCTTGTTGAATTTTTTAGCCCACGTGCGCACAGAAAAACACGAATAACATTATGCTAGCAATCACAAATATAAAAAAACACTCAATATAAAAAAAAGTACAATCACAAATATAAAAAAAAGAATCACAAATATAAAAAAGAATCATAAATAAAAACAATCACATATCTAAAAAATAGTTTAACATTTTCTTTTCACAAAAAAGTTTTCATACATCTACCTTTTAAACCGGGTGATGCCGCCCAGGCATTCCAAAGATTCACATATGAAGTCCTTCATGAACTACCCTTAGTCTATACATGCATCGGCGACATCCTGATCGCAAGCTCCACACAAGTAGAACACAGAGTCTCCCAATGTTTACAATCCTTTTGATTAAAAATCAATGTTGCAAATTCAGTGGCAGTTCTTCAAAAGTGCAAGCAATCCAGAATTTTCCCGTACCCACTTCATTGTTTCAACTTTGTTATTACATTCCAGTTGTGAACTACTACCGCCAGTTCATAGCCAACTGTTCACATCACCTGTCCAAACTCAGAGACTGACTCTCAGATGAAATCTCACATCTTTCCACGCATCCAAAAAATGATGTGGTGAATTTCACAAAGACATTTTACCTTGATCCCGACCCGACAGGTAAGCTCTTTCTTTCTACGGATGCTTCTGATGTAGCTGTTGGTGCCGTACTCAACCAGGTGGTAAATGGTCAAACAGGACCGCTGTCTTTCTTTTCTGTTAAGCTGGGCACTATTCATCGAAAATAGAGCATTTTCGGTCCAGAACAAATCGCCATGTATTTAGCAGTAAAGTATTTTTGTTTTATGTTGGAAAGGAGATAGTTCACAATTTTCACCGACAACAAGCCACTGATGCAAAACTACAAAAGTTCATCGTCATATAGACTCTACCCCAGACAGCTTCTATGTACCTGACGTACGTTTCTCCCATGATCACCTGGACATTGTTGGACCACTGCGATCTTCTGATGGTCATCGCTAAATAGTCACCATGGTAGACTGTTTTACATGTTGGTCAGTAATAATTTCTTTGTATGACATTTCAACAGACGTCGTAGCCCGCGCATTTGTAGAGAAATAGACCTCTAATTTTGGTGTACTCACCACTGGTATCACAGAGAGATGTTCCCAGTTTACATAACAATCTTTCCAAGACCTTTGCCAATCTTTCAAAATTAATCACATAGCAACCATCGCCTATCATCCTTCTGCTAACGGGATGGTAGAGAGCTTTCACCATCGACTCACAGCTGCATTATCAACTTTTTTCCTTTTAGTTCCAGCAATCGTGGCGGGTTATTATAGTGAATTGTTAAAGCGCTCAACGTGTTTTGTGTGTATCTCGAACAATCAGACACAAATCAATGCACGGTTGCACACACACGCAAAATAAGGTCATCAGGCAGAAAACATTTGAAAACTTATTCTCCACTGAAAAAATATATAAATTTGCAACAAAAATTGTTATAAATATATTATATAACAAGGAAAAATTTCTTCAGATGAAATTAGAAAAGATTAATTAAATATTTTAAAAAGCGGTAATGGTCGAAATAAAATTAAAATCCAGTGTTGAATATTAATCTTTATTTTTACAATTTTTAATGATTTTGTTATGTTTTGTAAAAATAGATGAAAACATTTTTGATGAGAAAAAATGACACTTAATATTTATCACTCTATCTGTATAAAAGCCAGAACTAGAATAATTACACACTTGACAACAAGGTGTCTTTTCCCCAGTGAGTTCTTATGTTTCACTAAAATTGATTTTTTCGAGAAAAAGAAAATCGACACATGTCACAATAGTGTGGCTTTTTCCCAGTGTGAGTTCTCATATGATTAAGTAACGTTATTTGTCAGAACAAGAATATCCACACACTTAACAAGTATGTGGTTTTTCTCTTTTTTTTCATTTTTCTTAAACTTTTTCTTCTAGGGGATGGGACATCCAACCAGATGTCTGACATTTACCCCTATTTTAGTGTGTCCAACCAAGAGATCTTTTCAGGATGCTAGCCGTCCCTTTCAGTGCAATCGTTTGTATTTCACTTGCACTTCCTTCACTTGGTATGCTTGCTATGTACTTGTTAAGGTCAATATCATTAGGGACGCTTTTTCGACTTGAGTTTCTATTTGCTCCCTCTTCTCTCACATCAATATGTTCGGCTTAATATCCCTGTTTTCTGGACATGTAGGAATTTCGTAGTAATAGTGGATGATGTATTATTATTTCACACTGTTCTTTCTGGTACATGTTCTTAAGACGCAAAACTACATTGAATACTCAAGTTTTATGTTAGGTGATTCACACTCTCTACTTCTGTGTGGCAGAACCAGCAATTGTTGTGTTTTTTCCCCTTTTTTTTCATTTTTCTTAAACTTTTTCTTCTGTGTTTTCTGAGTGAGTTCTCATGTGTCTAATAAAATTTGATTTGTCAGAACAAGAAAAATTACATACTTCACAAGAATGTGGCTTTTCACCGGTGTGAGTTCTCATATGTGTGGCTAACCTTGCTTTTTGCGAACAAGAATATCCACATATTTCACAAGAATATGGCTTTTCCCCAGTGTGAGTTCTCATATGTAAGACTAAGTCTGATTTTTGATAACTTCTATATCCACATATTTCACAAGAATATAGATTTTCACCTGTGTGAGTTCTCATATGTCTCATTAAAGATGTTTTGTCAGAACAAGAATATTTACACACTTCACAGGAATGTGGCTTTTCCCCAGTGTGAGTTCTTACATGTATTACTAACCTTGATTTTTTTAAACAAGAATATCCACACACTTCACAAGTATGTGACCTTTCCCCAGAGTGAGTTTTCATATGTCTTACTAAAAGAGATTTGTTAGAAAAAGAATATTTGCATACTTTACAAGTATGTGGCTTTTCACCAGTGTGAATTCTCATATGTGTGACTAATCCTGATTTTAGAACACTTGAATATCCACATATTTCACAAGAATATGGCTTTTCACCTGCGTGAGTTCTCATATGTCTGATTAATACTGATTTTTTAGCACTTGAATATCTACATATTTCACAAGAATATGGCTTTTCACCTGTGTGAGTTCTCATATGTGTGACTAATACTGATTTTTGAGCACTTGAATATCCACATATTTCACAAGAATATGGCTTTTCACCTGTGTGAGTTCTCATATGTGTGACTAATACTGATTTTTGAGCACTTGAATATCCACATATTTCACAAGAATATGGCTTTTCACCTGTGTGAGTCCTTACATGTATTATTAACTTTGATTTGTGAGAACAAGCATATCCACACACTTCACAAGTATGTGGCTTTTCCCCAGTGTGAGTTCTCATATGTTTCATTAACGTTGATTTTCTAGAACAAGAATAATCACACAGTTTACAACAATGTTGATTTTCCATCATGGAGATTTTAATTTTTGTCATTAACGTTTATTGATTAAAATAAGAATATCGTCACACTTCACAAGAATCTGGAATTTCTCAAGTGTGAATTATATGTTTAACTAAATCTGATACATTTCCCACTGTGTGCCTCATCATATGTCTTAATAAATGATTTTTCATACATATTCTACACACATTTGGTTATATCTTTTTTATTTCAATTTTCTCATTTGTTCAAGCTGAAGATAAAGTGGCCGAGCAGATGCGAACAAATTTACCCACAGTTTTATCTATTACAACTAAGCGATCTTTGAAAATTGCTACGTCAAACGATTTAGCATTTCTACAAAATTCTTAGTTTTTCTATAGTTTCCGGAATTGTACAAAATATTGTCTTTTTCAAGTCACATACTTTTCTTGAATTGAATAATAGCGTCCAATCAGGAACATCTGCAAAATCAAATGAAATTCAATGTTTTTAGTATTTACATTTAAATATTACTATAATGTCTGTTTATTGTTAATATTTTGTGCTTGAACTCACCCTGAACTGATTAATTTAATATTATTTATATTATTGGGCTTTGCTTATGAATTTTATATGTTCATATTAGTATTTGTCTGTTTATTGTTATTAACATTATTGGATTATTCTTATAACTTTAATATATCATCTGTTTATTGTTGTAAATATTATTGGATTGAACTCACAATATATAAGGCAAATCATTACATGTATTTCTGAAAATATAGTTTTGTTGAAAATATTGCGTTTTTTATGATTTAAATCGCCGTGAAAGAGAAACATATGTTTATATTGCATTCAAATATTTATATTATGTTTGTTTATTATTATTAATATTATTCGATTGAATACATGTCTGACTCATCAACCTTAATCTGATAGAAACAGTTTCGACAACTCAGTTTTTTGTTTGCATTAACACTCGTTGTATAAAGACTATTCCACTTCACATAATAATACACTTTGTAGTGTGCATTGGATTCGATAAACCTACCTAACAATTTTGTATGTGCTACTATTTTGTGTGTGCTTTGTAAACAGGTGTTGCCAGAGATGTTGCATTGATACTGCAAGACGGTTTCATCCACACTCTCAATATTCAACAAACACTCATGACCCATATTGTCATTATCATCTTTGCTATTTTAAAGAACGCTTTCTTCAGCCATTAAATTGATGTTATGCCACTAAAAATTGTATGCCTTTAACATATATTGTCTTAAGAAAATGTTGAAATATGCTTGAATTAAATTTATGACACCAATGTTAAGGATATTGTATTTAAGTTTTAAAGATATGTTAAAAGTTATTTTTAAAGACCAGTAAAAATCTTTTAAACAAGTTTAAGACAATTATAAAATTGAGATATTTTTTGAGTAATTATTTCATGTTTGGAGTTTTACAAATTTATGTTAGACCTATGTTTCTGTTTACAATATGTTTTATTGTGTAACGTCTATTAAACTATGTCATATCCTTTCATATATTTGTTCATATCTGCTTCTGTTTACAATATGTTTTATTGTGTAACGTCTATTAAACTATGTTATTTCCTTTTATGTATTCATTCATATCTGTTTTTTTTTACAATATGTTTTATTGTGTAACGTCTATTAAACTATGTCATATCCTTTCATATATTTGTTCATATCTGCTTCTGTTTACAATATGTTTTATTGTGTAACGTCTATTAAACTATGTTATTTCATTTCATATATTCATTCATATCTGTTTCTGTTTACAATATGTTTTATTGTGTAACGTCTATTAAACTATGCTATTTCCTGTCATATATTTATTCATATCTGCTCCTGTTTACAATATGTTTTATTGTGTAACGTCTATTAAACTATGTTATTTCCGTTCATATATTCATTCATATATGTTCCTGTTTACAATTTGTTTTATTGTGTAACGTCTATTAAACTATGTTATTTCCGTTCATATATTCATTCATATGTTTCTGTTTACAATATGTTTTATTGTGTAACGTCTATTAAACTATGTTATTTCCGTTCATATATTCATTCATATGTTTCTGTTTACAATATGTTTTATTGTGTAACGTCTATTAAACTATGTTATTTCCTTTCATATATTCATTCATATATGTTCCTGTTTACAATATGTTTTATTGTGTAACGTCTATTAACCTATGTTATTTCCTTTCATATATTTATTCATATTTGTTTCTGTTTACAATGTTTTATTGTGTAACGTCTATTGACTAAGCGAATGAACACTATTTTCCCCACTTCTAGCACACTCCATCCCCCTCATCTAGACCTTGTGAGGATGCTTGAGTGTCATATATGCCAGTGTAGTTGGGCTGAGTTTTTTTCTGATAGGTTGAGGGTATCGGAATGACAGTTTCTGGCTGCTGTTTACAACTTTGGTAGCGTTTAGAGAGGGTGCTCCATCAACAGTTGTATAATATCATGATGATTGTAGTGCCATGTAGTGCATGGAAAGAAACCCTGCACTCATCTTTGCTAGGTTTTACTGATGCTACAATCCTATTAGATGAGGAGTCAACTGAGGGTCTACTTGGTATTCTGCACAACCACTTGTCTTGCCATAGGACTCAGACAGACATATGCACGGGCTTGGAGTCTATATTCAAAACACACTCCTCCTGACAGGAGAAACGAAACTAGAATCAGATTACCATACTTGTATGTGTTTTAGACTTAACATGCAATATTAGCTACTTGTATTTTCTCTACTACTCTCCCTCCACCCAGGACTGTACCCTAATATACAAAGTCTCTGACAACATAGATACAGCATTTTCCCTTGATAATAGCGCACAAGTACATGTAGTTAGTGACTTCAATGTCCACTACTGGAACTGGCTTAGATTCTTTCTTTTCACAGACGCAGCTGGTAGCACAACACAAAGCTTCTCCATATCCCATTCCCTATCTCAGACGGTTAAATTTCTGACACGTTTCCCAGACCAGCTTCTCTATATCTCATTCCCTATCACAAACGGTTACATTTCCGACATGTTTCAAAGAGCAGCAAGATCTACAAGCCTCACTTTAAGATCTATTTCTGACCACAGGTCCCGATGATTGTGTAACAAAATCCCCAAAACCCACTCTGGAATGCTGATCACGTTGTGATAATTATAGAAATAACCCTAAATTCTTGATGCAAAACTGAAGAGCCACTGTTAAAAACCAGGAGTTATTTCGAAAAAGGCTGACTAGGAAGCCACCAGGGATCTCATTATTGATGCCCCATCAGGAAATGCCTTTTTTCTTCCTGCTGAACAGTGCAAATGAGACACTGAATAGTTCAAAACTGCAATTGAATCACATGTTCCCCCACGGAAATTCTATCGCAAGCGCCACTCTCTCCAATGGTTCATATCTACTTGTGCAGCTGCCATTGCTCAAAGACAATATGCGTACCACAGATTAAACCGACAAAAGTCTAGTTTAAACAGGCAGAAGTTTATAGAAGCTAGAAGTAATTGTACGAAAGTAGTCCATCACCTTACAGTTGCTGAACTTCTGACCAACAATTAATATGGATTTAGGCAGGCCTGTTCCACAGCAGATATCCTGACTGTAATCTCAGGGAAAAGCGGCAGCCCTCGATATATCTAAGTCTTTTGACAGGGTTTGTCACGATGGTCTTCTAAGGAAAATCAGATCATGTAGTATCACTAGAGGAATACATAATGCAATTACATCCTTTTTAAGTAAGAGAAAAGTCCAAGTTGCCCTCGATGGTCATACATTTAAACAATATGATATACATGCGGGAGTAACTAAGGAGTCTATCCTAGGACTTGCATTATTCCTGATATTCATAATTGACCTCCCTGATAGAATCGTTTCTTAGATGGGTATATTTGCTAATGACACTACTATAACAGGCACGAGGGGAAAACAAATAAGCACATATCTAAGGGAATGGCAGAAACATTGGATAAAGACCTCCGATCTCTAGGTGAAATTGAATTTTTAAAAAATTATGTTGAATTATATAGAATAGTGATTCATATTCAAAAATCTAAAAAAAAATGTATTATTAATTTTTAAATCCATTAGTAAATATTTTTAAGGCGTAAAAACCAAAATGAAGTCATTTTTTGCATTTGGTAGAGATTAGGTAAATTCCATTGGGTCAAACTGTAAAGGCTCACAAATATTTTTTTGCATAAAATTACTGCTAATTGGTGATGACCAATAAATATGTGCTCATTCTATGTAAACTTTACAAAAGAATTTGATCAATGTTGTAAAATGTTAAATATTTTTTTACATAAAATTACGGCTAATTGGTGATGACCAATAAATATGTGCTCATTATATGTAAACTTTAGAAAAGAATTTGATCAATGTTGTAAAATATTAAATATTTTTTTTACATAAAATTACTGCTAATTGGTGATGACCAATAAATATGTGCTCATTCTATGTAAACTTTACAAAAGAATTTGATCAATGTTGTAAAATCTTAAATATTTTTTTTACATAAAATTACTGCTAATTGGTGATGACCAATAAATATGTGCTCATTCTATGTAAACTTTACAAAAGAAATTGATCAATGTTGTAAAATCTTAAATATTTTTTTTACATAAAATTACTGCTAATTGGTGATGACCAATAAATATGTGCTCATTCTATGTAAACTTTACAAAAGAAATTGATCAATGTTGTAAAATCTTAAATATTTTTTTTTTACATAAAATTACTGCTAATTGGTGATGACCAATAAATATGTGCTCATTTTATGTAAACTTTACAAAAGAATTTGATCAATGTTGTAAAATCTTAAATATTTTTTTACATAAAATTACTGCTAATTGGTGATGACCAATAAATATGTGCTCATTTTATGTAAACTTTACAAAAGAATTTGATCAATGTTGTAAAATCTTAAATATTTTTTTACATAAAATTACTGCTAATTGGTGATGACCAATAAATATGTGCTCATTCTATGTAAACTTTACAAAAGAATTTGATCAATGTTGTAAAATCTTAAATATTTTTTTTTTACATAAAATTACTGCTAATTGGTGATGACCAATAAATATGTGCTCATTCTATGTAAACTTTACAAAAGAATTTGATCAATGTTGTAAAATCTTAAATATTTTTTTTACATAAAATTACTGCTAATTGGTGATGACCAATAAATATGTGCTCATTCTATGTAAACTTTACAAAAGAAATTGATCAATGTTGTAAAATCTTAAATATTTTTTTTACATAAAATTACTGCTAATTGGTGATGACCAATAAATATGTGCTCATTCTATGTAAACTTTACAAAAGAATTTGATCAATGTTGTAAAATGTTAAATATTTTTTTTACATAAAATTACTGCTAATTGGTGATGACCAATAAATATGTGCTCATTTTATGTAAACTTTACAAAAGAATTTGATCAATGTTGTAAAATCTTAAATATTTTTTTACATAAAATTACGGCTAATTGGTGATGACCAATAAATATGTGCTCATTCTATGTAAACTTTACAAAAGAATTTGATCAATGTTGTAAAATCTTAAATATTTTTTTTTACATAAAATTACTGCTAATTGGTGATGACCAATAAATATGTGCTCATTCTATGTAAACTTTCCAAAAGAATTTGATCAATGTTGTAAAATCTTAAATATTTTTTTTACATAAAATTACTGCTAATTGGTTATGACCAATAAATATGTGCTCATTCTATGTAAACTTTACAAAAGAATTTGATCAATGTTGTAAAATCTTAAATATTTTTTTTTACATAAAATTACTGCTAATTGGTGATGACCAATAAATATGTGCTCATTCTATGTAAACTTTACAAAAGAATTTGATCAATGTTGTAAAATCTTAAATATTTTTTTTACATAAAATTACGGCTAATTGGTGATGACCAATAAATATGTGCTCATTCTATGTAAACTTTAGAAAAGAATTTGATCAATGTTGTAAACTCTTAAATATTTTTTTACATAAAATTACTGCTAATTGGTGATGACCAATAAATATGTGCTCATTCTATGTAAACTTTACAAAAGAATTTGATCAATGTTGAAAAATCTTAAATATTTTTTTTACATAAAATTACTGCTAATTGGTGATGACCAATAAATATGTGCTCATTCTATGTAAACTTTACAAAAGAATTTGATCAATGTGGTAAAATCCTGAATATTTTTTTACACAAAATTACTGCTAATTGGTGATGACCAATAAATATGTGCTCATTCTATGTAAACTTTACAAAAGAATTTGATCAATGTTGTAAAATCTTAAATATTTTTTTACACAAAATTACTGCTAATTGGTGATGACCAATAAATATGTGGTCATTCTATGTAAACTTTACAAAAGAATTTGATCAATGTTGTAAAATCTTAAATATTTTTTTGTTACATAAAATTACTGCTAATTGGTGATGACCAATACATATGTGCTCATTCTATGTAAACTTTACAAAAGAATTTGATCAATGTTGTAAAATCGTAAATATTTTTTTACATAAAATTACTGTAAATTGGTGATGACCAATAAATATGTGCTCATTCTATGTAAACTTTACAAAAGAATTTGATCAATGTTGTAAAATCTTAAATATTTTTTATACATAAAATTACTGCTAATTGGTGATGACCAATAAATATGTGCTGATTCTATGTAAACTTTACAAAAGAATTTGATCAATGTTGCAAAATCTTAAATATTTTTTACATAAGATTACTGCTAATTGGTGATGACCAATAAATATGTGCTCATTCTATGTAAACTTTATAAAAGAATTTGATCAATGTTGTAAAATCTTAAATATTTTTTTTACATAAAATTACGGCTAATTGGTGATGACCAATAAATATGTGCTCATTCTATGTAAACTTTACAAAAGAAATTGATAAATGTTGTAAAATCTTAAATATTTTTTTTTACATAAAATTACGGCCAATCGGTGATGACCAATAAATATGTGCTGATTCTATGTAAACTTTACAAAAGAATTTGATCAATGTTGCAAAATCTTAAATATTTTTTACATAAAATTACTGCTAATTGGTGATGACCAATAAATATGTGCTCATTCTATGTAAACTTTACAAAAGAATTTGATCAATGTTGAAAAATCTTAAATATTTTTTTTACATAAAATTACTGCTAATTGGTGATGACCAATAAATATGTGCTCATTCTATGTAAACTTTACAAAAGAATTTGATCAATGTGGTAAAATCCTGAATATTTTTTTACACAAAATTACTGCTAATTGGTGATGACCAATAAATATGTGCTCATTCTATGTAAACTTTACAAAAGAATTTGATCAATGTGGTAAAATCTTAAATATTTTTTTACATAAAATTACTGCTAATTGGTGATGACCAATATGTGCTCATTCTATGTTAACTTTACAAAAGAATTTGATAAATGTTGTAAAATCTTAAATATTTTTTTACACAAAATTACTGCTAATTGGTGATAACCAATAAATATGTACTCATTCTATGTAAACTTTACAAAAGAATTTGATCAATGTTGTAAAATCCTGAATATTTTTTTACACAAAATTACTGCTAATTGGTGATGACCAATAAATATGTGCTCATTCTATGTAAACTTTACAAAAGAAATTGATAAATGTTGTAAAATCTTAAATATTTTTTTTTGCATAAAATTACGGCCAATCGGTGATGACCAATAAATATGTGCTCATTCTATGTAAACTTTACAAAAGAATTTGATCAATGTTTTAAAATCTTAAATATTTTTTTTTACATAAAATTACTGCTAATTGGTGATGACCAATAAATATGTGCTCATTCTATGTAAACTTTACAAAAGAATTTGATCAATGTTGTAAAATCTTAAATATTTTTTTTACATAAAATTACGGCTAATTGGTGATGACCAATAAATATGTGCTCATTCTATGTAAACTTTACAAAAGAATTTGATCAATGTTGTAAACTCTTAAATATTTTTTTACATAAAATTACTGCTAATTGGTGATGACCAATAAATATGTGCTCATTCTATGTAAACTTTACAAAAGAATTTGATCAATGTTGAAAAATCTTAAATATTTTTTTTACATAAAATTACTGCTAATTGGTGATGACCAATAAATATGTGCTCATTCTATGTAAACTTTACGAAAGAATTTGATCAATGTGGTAAAATCCTGAATATTTTTTTACACAAAATTACTGCTAATTGGTGATGACCAAAAATATGTGCTCATTCTATGTAAACTTTACAAAAGAATTTGATCAATGTTGTAAAATCTTAAATATTTTTTTACACAAAATTACTGCTAATTGGTGATGACCAATAAATATGTGGTCATTCTATGTAAACTTTACAAAAGAATTTGATCAATGTTGTAAAATCTTAAATATTTTTTAGTTACATAAAATTACTGCTAATTGGTGATGACCAATAAATATGTGCTCATTCTATGTAAACTTTACAAAAGAATTTGATCAATGTTGTAAAATCTTCAATATTTTTTTACACAAAATTACTGCTAATTGGTGATGACCAATAAATATGTGGTCATTTTATGTAAACTTTACAAAAGAATTTGATCAATGTTGTAAAATCTTAAATATTTTTTTTACATAAAATTACTGCTAATTGGTGATGACCAATAAATATGTGCTCATTCTATGTAAACTTTACAAAAGAATTTGATCAATGTTGTAAAATCTTAAATATTTTTTTACACAAAATTACTGCTAATTGGTGATGACCAATAAATATGTGGTCATTTTATGTAAACTTTACAAAAGAATTTGATCAATGTTGTAAAATCTTAAATATTTTTTTTACATAAAATTACTGCTAATTGGTGATGACCAATAAATATGTGCTCATTCTATGTAAACTTTACAAAAGAATTTGATCAATGTTGTAAAATCTTAAATATTTTTTTACAAAAAATTACTGCTAATTGGTGATGACAATAAATATGTGCTCATTCTATGTAAACTTTACAAAAGAATTTGATCAATGTTGTAAAATCTTAAATATTTTTTTGTTACATAAAATTACTGCTAATTGGTGATGACCAATACATATGTGCTCATTCTATGTAAACTTTACAAAAGAATTTGATCAATGTTGAAAAAGCTTAAATATTTTTTTTACATAAAATTACTGCTAATTGGTGATGACCAATATGTGCTCATTCTATGTAAACTTTACAAAAGAATTTGATCAATGTTGTAAAATCTTAAATATTTTTTATACATAAAATTACTGCTAATTGGTGATGACCAATAAATATGTGCTGATTCTATGTAAACTTTACAAAAGAATTTGATCAATGTTGTAAAATCTTAAATATTTTTTTTACATAAAATTACTGCTAATTGGTGATGACAAATAAATATGTGCTCATTCTATGTAAACTTTACAAAAGAATTTGATCAATGTTCTAAAATCTTAAATATTTTTTTACATAAAATTACTGCTAATTGGTGATGACAAATAAATATGTGCTCATTCTATGTAAACTTTACAAAAGAATTTGATCAATGTTGTAAAATCTTAAATTTCTTTTTACATAAAATTACTGCTAATTGGTGATGACCAATAAATATGTGCTCATTCTATGTAAACTTTACAAAAGAATTTGATCAATGTTGTAAAATCTTAAATTTTTTTTTACATAAAATTACTGCTAATTGGTGATGACCAATAAATATGTGCTCATTCTATGTAAACTTTACAAAAGAATTTGATCAATGTTGTAAAATATTAAATATTTTTTTTACATAAAATTACTGCTAATTGGTGATGACCAATAAATATGTGCTCATTCTATGTAAACTTTACAAAAGAAATTGATCAATGTTGTAAAATCTTAAATATTTTTTTTTACATAAAATTACTGCTAATTGGTGATGACCAATAAATATGTGCTCATTTTATGTAAACTTTACAAAAGAATTTGATCAATGTTGTAAAATCTTAAATATTGTTTTACATAAAATTACTGCTAATTGGTGATGACAAATAAATATGTGCTCATTTTATGTAAACTTTACAAAAGAATTTGATCAATGTTGTAAAATCTTAAATATTTTTTTACATAAAATTACTGCTAATTGGTGATGACCAATAAATATGTGCTCATTCTATGTAAACTTTACAAAAGAATTTGATCAATGTTGTAAAATCTTAAATATTTTTTTTTACATAAAATTACTGCTAATTGGTGATGACCAATAAATATGTGCTCATTCTATGTAAACTTTACAAAAGAATTTGATCAATGTTGTAAAATCTTAAATATTTTTTTTACATAAAATTACTGCTAATTGGTGATGACCAATAAATATGTGCTCATTCTATGTAAACTTTACAAAAGAAATTGATCAATGTTGTAAAATCTTAAATATTTTTTTTACATAAAATTACTGCTAATTGGTGATGACCAATAAATATGTGCTCATTCTATGTAAACTTTACAAAAGAAATTGATCAATGTTGTAAAATCTTAAATATTTTTTTTACATAAAATTACTGCTAATTGGTGATGACCAATAAATATGTGCTCATTCTATGTAAACTTTACAAAAGAATTTGATCAATGTTGTAAAATGTTAAATATTTTTTTTACATAAAATTACTGCTAATTGGTGATGACCAATAAATATGTGCTCATTTTATGTAAACTTTACAAAAGAATTTGATCAATGTTGTAAAATCTTAAATATTTTTTTACATAAAATTACGGCTAATTGGTGATGACCAATAAATATGTGCTCATTCTATGTAAACTTTACAAAAGAATTTGATCAATGTTGTAAAATCTTAAATATTTTTTTTTACATAAAATTACTGCTAATTGGTGATGACCAATTAATATGTGCTCATTCTATGTAAACTTTCCAAAAGAATTTGATCAATGTTGTAAAATGTTAAATATTTTTTTTACATAAAATTACTGCTAATTGGTGATGACCAATAAATATGTGCTCATTCTATGTAAACTTTACAAAAGAATTTGATCAATGTTGTAAAATCTTAAATATTTTTTTTTACATAAAATTACTGCAAATTGGTGATGACCAATAAATATGTGCTCATTCTATGTAAACTTTACAAAAGAATTTGATCAATGTTGTAAAATCTTAAATATTTTTTTTACATAAAATTACGGCTAATTGGTGATGACCAATAAATATGTGCTCATTCTATGTAAACTTTAGAAAAGAATTTGATCAATGTTGTAAACTCTTAAATATTTTTTTACATAAAATTACTGCTAATTGGTGATGACCAATAAATATGTGCTCATTCTATGTAAACTTTACAAAAGAATTTGATCAATGTTGAAAAATCTTAAATATTTTTTTTACATAAAATTACTGCTAATTGGTGATGACCAATAAATATGTGCTCATTCTATGTAAACTTTACAAAAGAATTTGATCAATGTGGTAAAATCCTGAATATTTTTTTACACAAAATTACTGCTAATTGGTGATGACCAATAAATATGTGCTCATTCTATGTAAACTTTACAAAAGAATTTGATCAATGTTGTAAAATCTTAAATATTTTTTTACACAAAATTACTGCTAATTGGTGATGACCAATAAATATGTGGTCATTCTATGTAAACTTTACAAAAGAATTTGATCAATGTTGTAAAATCTTAAATATTTTTTTGTTACATAAAATTACTGCTAATTGGTGATGACCAATACATATGTGCTCATTCTATGTAAACTTTACAAAAGAATTTGATCAATGTTGTAAAATCGTAAATATTTTTTTACATAAAATTACTGCCAAATTGTGATGACCAATAAATATGTGCTCATTCTATGTAAACTTTCCAAAAGAATTTGATCAATGTTGTAAAATCTTAAATATTTTTTATACATAAAATTACTGCTAATTGGTGATGACCAATAAATATGTGCTGATTCTATGTAAACTTTACAAAAGAATTTGATCAATGTTGCAAAATCTTAAATATTTTTTACATAAGATTACTGCTAATTGGTGATGACCAATAAATATGTGCTCATTCTATGTAAACTTTATAAAAGAATTTGATCAATGTTGTAAAATCTTAAATATTTTTTTACATAAAATTACGGCTAATTGGTGATGACCAATAAATATGTGCTCATTCTATGTAAACTTTACAAAAGAAATTGATAAATGTTGTAAAATCTTAAATATTTTTTTTTACATAAAATTACGGCCAATCGGTGATGACCAATAAATATGTGCTGATTCTATGTAAACTTTACAAAAGAATTTGATCAATGTTGCAAAATCTTAAATATTTTTTACATAAAATTACTGCTAATTGGTGATGACCAATAAATATGTGCTCATTCTATGTAAACTTTACAAAAGAATTTGATCAATGTTGAAAAATCTTAAATATTTTTTTTACATAAAATTACTGCTAATTGGTGATGACCAATAAATATGTGCTCATTCTATGTAAACTTTACAAAAGAATTTGATCAATGTGGTAAAATCCTGAATATTTTTTTACACAAAATTACTGCTAATTGGTGATGACCAATAAATATGTGCTCATTCTATGTAAACTTTACAAAAGAATTTGATCAATGTTGTAAAATCTTAAATAATTTTTTACATAAAATTACTGCTAATTGGTGATGACCAATATGTGCTCATTCTATGTTAACTTTACAAAAGAATTTGATAAATGTTGTAAAATCTTAAATATTTTTTTACACAAAATTACTGCTAATTGGTGATAACCAATAAATATGTACTCATTCTATGTAAACTTTACAAAAGAATTTGATCAATGTTGTAAAATCCTGAATATTTTTTTACACAAAATTACTGCTAATTGGTGATGACCAATAAATATGTGCTCATTCTATGTAAACTTTACAAAAGAAATTGATAAATGTTGTAAAATCTTAAATATTTTTTTTTGCATAAAATTACGGCCAATCGGTGATGACCAATAAATATGTGCTCATTCTATGTAAACTTTACAAAAGAATTTGATCAATGTTGTAAAATCTTAAATATTTTTTTTTACATAAAATTACTGCTAATTGGTGATGACCAATAAATATGTGCTCATTCTATGTAAACTTTACAAAAGAATTTGATCAATGTTGTAAAATCTTAAATATTTTTTTTACATAAAATTACGGCTAATTGGTGATGACCAATAAATATGTGCTCATTCTATGTAAACTTTACAAAAGAATTTGATCAATGTTGTAAAATCTTAAATATTTTTTTACACAAAATTACTGCTAATTGGTGATGACCAATAAATATGTGCTCATTCTATGTAAACTTTACAAAAGAATTTGATCAATGTTGTAAAATCTTAAATATTTTTTAGTTACATAAAATTACTGCTAATTGGTGATGACCAATAAATATGTGCTCATTCTATGTAAACTTTACAAAAGAATTTGATCAATGTTGTAAAATCTTAAATATTTTTTTACACAAAATTACTGCTAATTGGTGATGACCAATAAATATGTGGTCATTTTATGTAAACTTTACAAAAGAATTTGATCAATGTTGTAAAATCTTAAATATTTTTTTTACACAAAATTACTGCTAATTGGTGATGACCAATAAATATGTAATCATTTTATGTAAACTTTACAAAAGAATTTGATCAATGTTGTAAAATCTTAAATATTTTTTTTACATAAAATTACTGCTAATTGGTGATGACCAATAAATATGTGCTCATTCTATGTAAACTTTACAAAAGAATTTGATCAATGTTGTAAAATCTTAAATATTTTTTTACAAAAAATTACTGCTAATTGGTGATGACAATAAATATGTGCTCATTCTATGTAAACTTTACAAAAGAATTTGATCAATGTTGTAAAATCTTAAATATTTTTTTGTTACATAAAATTACTGCTAATTGGTGATGACCAATACATATGTGCTCATTCTATGTAAACTTTACAAAAGAATTTGATCAATGTTGAAAAAGCTTAAATATTTTTTTTACATAACATTACTGCTAATTGGTGATGACCAATATGTGCTCATTCTATGTAAACTTTACAAAAGAATTTGATCAATGTTGTAAAATCTTAAATATTTTTTATACATAAAATTACTGCTAATTGGTGATGACCAATAAATATGTGCTCATTCTATGTAAACTTTACAAAAGAATTTGATCAATGTTGTAAAATCTTAAATATTTTTTTTACATAAAATTACTGCTAATTGGTGATGACAAATAAATATGTGCTCATTCTATGTAAACTTTACAAAAGAATTTGATCAATGTTCTAAAATCTTAAATATTTTTTTACATAAAATTACTGCTAATTGGTGATGACAAATAAATATGTGCTCATTCTATGTAAACTTTACAAAAGAATTTGATCAATGTTGTAAAATCTTAAATTTCTTTTTACATAAAATTACTGCTAATTGGTGATGACCAATAAATATGTGCTCATTCTATGTAAACTTTACAAAAGAATTTGATCAATGTTGTAAAATCTTAAATATTTTTTTACATAAAATTACTGCTAATTGGTGATGACCAATAAATATGTGCTCATTCTATGTAAACTTTACAAAAGAATTTGATCAATGTTGTAAAATCTTAAATATTTTTTTACACAAAATTACTGCTAATTGGTGATGACCAATAAATATGTGGTCATTTTATGTAAACTTTACAAAAGAATTTGATCAATGTTGTAAAATCTTAAATATTTTTTTTACATAAAATTACTGCTAATTGGTGATGACCAATAAATATGTGCTCATTCTATGTAAACTTTACAAAAGAATTTGATCAATGTTGTAAAATCTTAAATATTTTTTTACACAAAATTACTGCTAATTGGTGATGACCAATAAATATGTAATCATTTTATGTAAACTTTACAAAAGAATTTGATCAATGTTGTAAAATCTTAAATATTTTTTTTACATAAAATTACTGCTAATTGGTGATGACCAATAAATATGTGCTCATTCTATGTAAACTTTACAAAAGAATTTGATCAATGTTGTAAAATCTTAAATATTTTTTTACAAAAAATTACTGCTAATTGGTGATGACAATAAATATGTGCTCATTCTATGTAAACTTTACAAAAGAATTTGATCAATGTTGTAAAATCTTAAATATTTTTTTGTTACATAAAATTACTGCTAATTGGTGATGACCAATACATATGTGCTCATTCTATGTAAACTTTACAAAAGAATTTGATCAATGTTGAAAAAGCTTAAATATTTTTTTTACATAACATTACTGCTAATTGGTGATGACCAATATGTGCTCATTCTATGTAAACTTTACAAAAGAATTTGATCAATGTTGTAAAATCTTAAATATTTTTTATACATAAAATTACTGCTAATTGGTGATGACCAATAAATATGTGCTGATTCTATGTAAACTTTACAAAAGAATTTGATCAATGTTGTAAAATCTTAAATATTTTTTTTACATAAAATTACTGCTAATTGGTGATGACAAATAAATATGTGCTCATTCTATGTAAACTTTACAAAAGAATTTGATCAATGTTCTAAAATCTTAAATATTTTTTTACATAAAATTACTGCTAATTGGTGATGACAAATAAATATGTGCTCATTCTATGTAAACTTTACAAAAGAATTTGATCAATGTTGTAAAATCTTAAATTTCTTTTTACATAAAATTACTGCTAATTGGTGATGACCAATAAATATGTGCTCATTCTATGTAAACTTTACAAAAGAATTTGATCAATGTTGTAAAATCTTAAATTTTTTTTTACATAAAATTACTGCTAATTGGTGATGACCAATAAATATGTGCTCATTCTATGTAAACTTTACAAAAGAATTTGATCAATGTTGTAAAATCTTAAATATTCTTTTACATGAAATTACGGCTAATTGGTGATGACCAATAAATATGTGCTGATTCTATGTAAACTTTACAAAAGAATTTGATCAATGTTGCAAAATCTTAAATATTTTCTACATAAGATTACTGCTAATTGGTGATGACCAATAAATATGTGCTCATTCTATGTAAACTTTATAAAAGAATTTGATCAATGTTGTAAAATCTAAAATATTTTTTTACATAAAATTACGGCTAATTGGTGATGACCAATAAATATGTGCTCATTCTATGTAAACTTTACAAAAGAAATTGATAAATGTTGTAAAATCTTAAATATTTTTTTTTACATAAAATTACGGCCAATCGGTGATGACCAATAAATATGTGCTCATTCTATGTAAACTTTACAAAAGAATTTGATCAATGTTGTAAAATCTTAAATATTTTTTTTACATAAAATTACTGCTAATCGGTGATGACCGATAAATATGTGCTCATTCTATGTAAACTTTACAAAAGAATTTTATCAATGTTCTAAAATCTTAAATATTTTTTTACATAAAATTACTGCTAATTGGTGATGACGAATAAATATGTGCTCATTCTATGTAAACTTTACAAAAGAATTGGATCAATGTTGTAAAATCTTAAATATTTTTTTTACATAAAATTACTGCTAATCGGTGATGACCGATAAATATGTGCTCATTCTATGTAAACTTTACAAAAGAATTTGATCAATGTTCTAAAATCTTAAATATTTTTTTACATAAAATTACTGCTAATTGGTGATGACCAATAAATATGTGCTCATTCTATGTAAACTTTACAAAAGAATTTGATCAATGTGGTAAAATCCTGAATATTTTTTTACACAAAATTACTGCTAATTGGTGATGACCAATAAATATGTGCTCATTCTATGTAAACTTTACAAAAGAATTTGATCAATGTGGTAAAATCTTAAATATTTTTTTACACAAAATTACTGCTAATTGGTGATGACCAATAAATATGTGCTCATTCAATGTAAACTTTACAAAAGAATTTGATCAATGTTGTAAAATCTTAAATATTTTTTTTTACATAAAATTACTGCTAATTGGTGATGACCAATACATATGTGCTCATTCTATGTAAACTTTACAAAAGAATTTGATCAATGTTGTAAAATCGTAAATATTTTTTTACATAAAATTACTGCTAATTGGTGATGACCAATAAATATGTGCTCATTCTATGTAAACTTTAGAAAAGAATTTGATCAATGTTGAAAAAGCTTAAATATTTTTTTACATAAAATTACTGCTAATTGGTGATGACCAATATGTGCTCATTCTATGTAAACTTTACAAAAGAATTTGATCAATGTTGTAAAATCTTAAATATTTTTTTTTACATAAAATTACTGCTAATTGGTGATGACCAATAAATATGTGCTCATTCTATGTAAACTTTACAAAAGAATTTGATCAATGTTGAAAAATCTTAAATATTTTTTTTACATAAAATTACTGCTAATTGGTGATGACCAATATGTGCTCATTCTATGTAAACTTTACAAAAGAATTTGATCAATGTTGTAAAATCTTAAATATTTTTTTTACATAAAATTACTGCTAATTGGTGATGACCAATAAATATGTGCTCATTCTATGTTAACTTTACAAATGAATTTTATCAATGTTGTAAAATCTTAAATATTTTTTTACATAAAATTACGGCTAATTGGTGATGACCAATAAATATGTGCTCATTCTATGTAAACTTTACAAAAGAATTTGATCAATGTTGTAAAATCTTAAATATTTTTTTTTACATAAAATTACTGCTAATTGGTGATGACCAATAAATATGTGCTCATTCTATGTAAACTTTACAAAAGAATTTGATCAATGTTGTAAAATCTTAAATATTTTTTTTACATAAAATTACGGCTAATTGGTGATGACCAATAAATATGTGTTCATTCTATGTAAACTTTACAAAAGAATTTGATCAATGTTGAAAAATCTTAAATATTTTTTTTACATAAAATTACTGCTAATTGGTGATGACCAATATGTGCTCATTCTATGTAAACTTTACAAAAGAATTTGATCAATGTTGTAAAATCTTAAATATTTTTTTTACATAAAATTACTGCTAATTGGTGATGACCAATAAATATGTGCTCATTCTATGTAAACTTTACAAAAGAATTTGATCAATGTTGTAAAATATTAAATATTTTTTTTACATAAAATTACTGCTAATTGGTGATGACCAATAAATATGTGCTCATTCTATGTAAACTTTACAAAAGAATTTGATGAATGTTGTAAAATCTTAAATATTTTTTTACATGAAATTACGGCTAATTGGTGATGACCAATAAATATGTGCTCATTCTATGTAAACTTTACAAAAGATTTGATCAATGTTGCAAAATCTTAATTTTTTTTTTACATAAGATTACTGCTAATTGGTGATGACCAATAAATATGTGCTCATTCTATGTAAACTTTATAAAAGAATTTGATCAATGTTGTAAAATCTAAAATATTTTTTTACATAAAATTACTGCTAATTGGTGATGACCAATAAATATGTGCTCATTCTATGTAAACTTTACAAAAGAATTTGAACAATGTTGTAAAATCTTAAATATTTTTTTATATAAAATTACTGCTAATTGGTGAAGACCAATAAATATGTGCTCATTCTATGTAAACTTTACAAAAGAATTTTATCAATGTTGTAAAATCTTAAATATTTTTTTTACATAAAATTACTGCTAATTGGTGATGACCAATAAATATGTGCTCATTCTATGTAAACTTTACAAAAGAATTTGATCAATTTTGTAAAATCTTAAATATTTTTTACATAAAATTACTGCTAATTGGTGATGACCAATATGTGCTCATTCTATGTTAACTTTACAAAAGAATTTGATCAATGTTGTAAAATCTTAAATATTTTTTACATAAAATTACTGCTAATTGGGGATGACCAATAAATATGTGCTCATTCTATGTAAACTTTACAAAAGAATTTGATCAATGTTGTAAAATCTTAAATATTTTTTTTTACATAAAATTACTGCTAATTGGTGATGACCAATAAATATGTGCTCATTCTATGTAAACTTTACAAAAGAATTTGATCAATGTTGAAAAATCTTAAATATTTTTTTTACATAAAATTACTGCTAATTGGTGATGACCAATATGTGCTCATTCTATGTAAACTTTACAAAAGAATTTGATCAATGTTGTAAAATCTTAAATATTTTTTTTTACATAAAATTACTGCTAATTGGTGATGACCAATAAATATGTGCTCATTCTATGTAAACTTTACAAAAGAATTTGATCAATGTTGAAAAATCTTAAATATTTTTTTTACATAAAATTACTGCTAATTGGTGATGACCAATATGTGCTCATTCTATGTAAACTTTACAAAAGAATTTGATCAATGTTGTAAAATCTTAAATCTTTTTTTTACATAAAATTACTGCTAATTGGTGATGACCAATAAATATGTGCTCATTCTATGTTAACTTTACAAAAGAATTTGATCAATGTTGTAAAATCTTAAATATTTTTTTTTACATAAAATTACTGCTAATTGGTGATGACCAATAAATATGTGCTCATTCTATGTAAACTTTACAAAAGAATTTGATCAATGTTGTAAAATCTTAAATATTTTTTTTACATAAAATTACGGCTAATTGGTGATGACCAATAAATATGTGCTCATTCTATGTAAACTTTACAAAAGAATTTGATCAATGTTGAAAAATCTTAAATATTTTTTTTACATAAAATTACTGCTAATTGGTGATGACCAATATGTGCTCATTCTATGTAAACTTTACAAAAGAATTTGATCAATGTTGTAAAATCTTAAATATTTTTTTTACATAAAATTACTGCTAATTGGTGATGACCAATAAATATGTGCTCATTCTATGTAAACTTTACAAAAGAATTTGATCAATGTTGTAAAATATTAAATATTTTTTTTACATAAAATTACTGCTAATTGGTGATGACCAATAAATATGTGCTCATTCTATGTAAACTTTACAAAAGAATTTGATCAATGTTGTAAAATCTTTAATATTTTTTTACATGAAATTACGGCTAATTGGTGATGACCAATAAATATGTGCTCATTCTATGTAAACTTTACAAAAGATTTGATCAATGTTGCAAAATCTTAATTTTTTTTTTACATAAGATTACTGCTAATTGGTGATGACCAATAAATATGTGCTCATTCTATGTAAACTTTATAAAAGAATTTGATCAATGTTGTAAAATCTAAAATATTTTTTTACATAAAATTACTGCTAATTGGTGATGACCAATAAATATGTGCTCATTCTATGTAAACTTTACAAAAGAATTTGAACAATGTTGTAAAATCTTAAATATTTTTTTATAGAAAATTACTGCTAATTGGTGAAGACCAATAAATATGTGCTCATTCTATGTAAACTTTACAAAAGAATTTTATCAATGTTGTAAAATCTTAAATATTTTTTTTACATAAAATTACTGCTAATTGGTGATGACCAATAAATATGTGCTCATTCTATGTAAACTTTACAAAAGAATTTGATCAATTTTGTAAAATCTTAAATATTTTTTTACATAAAATTACTGCTAATTGGTGATGACCAATATGTGCTCATTCTATGTTAACTTTACAAAAGAATTTGATCAATGTTGTAAAATCTTAAATATTTTTTACATAAAATTACTGCTAATTGGGGATGACCAATAAATATGTGCTCATTCTATGTAAACTTTACAAAAGAATTTGATCAATGTTGTAAAATCTTAAATATTTTTTTTACATAAAATTACGGCTAATTGGTGATGACCAATAAATATGTGCTCATTCTATGTAAACTTTACAAAAGAATTTGATCAATGTTGTAAAATCTTAAATATTTTTTTACATAAAATTACTGCTAATTGGTGATAACCAATAAATATGTACTCATTCTATGTAAACTTTACAAATGAATTTGATCAATGTTGTAAAATCTTAAATATTTTTTTACATAAAATTACGGCTAATTGGTGATGACCAATAAATATGTGCTCATTCTATGTAAACTTTACAAAAGAATTTGATCAATGTTGTAAAATCTTAAATATTTTTTTTTACATAAAATTACTGCTAATTGGTGATGACCAATAAATATGTGCTCATTCTATGTAAACTTTACAAAAGAATTTGATCAATGTTGAAAAATCTTAAATATTTTTTTTACATAAAATTACTGCTAATTGGTGATGACCAATATGTGCTCATTCTATGTAAACTTTACAAAAGAATTTGATCAATGTTGTAAAATCTTAAATCTTTTTTTTACATAAAATTACTGCTAATTGGTGATGACCAATAAATATGTGCTCATTCTATGTTAACTTTACAAATGAATTTTATCAATGTTGTAAAATCTTAAATATTTTTTTACATAAAATTACGGCTAATTGGTGATGACCAATAAATATGTGCTCATTCTATGTAAACTTTACAAAAGAATTTGATCAATGTTGTAAAATCTTAAATATTTTTTTTACATAAAATTACGGCTAATTGGTGATGACCAATAAATATGTGCTCATTCTATGTAAACTTTACAAAAGAATTTGATCAATGTTGAAAAATCTTAAATATTTTTTTTACATAAAATTACTGCTAATTGGTGATGACCAATATGTGCTCATTCTATGTAAACTTTACAAAAGAATTTGATCAATGTTGTAAAATCTTAAATATTTTTTTTACATAAAATTACTGCTAATTGGTGATGACCAATAAATATGTGCTCATTCTATGTAAACTTTACAAAAGAATTTGATCAATGTTGTAAAATATTAAATATTTTTTTTACATAAAATTACTGCTAATTGGTGATGACCAATAAATATGTGCTCATTCTATGTAAACTTTACAAAAGAATTTGATCAATGTTGTAAAATCTTAAATATTTTTTTACATGAAATTACGGCTAATTGGTGATGACCAATAAATATGTGCTCATTCTATGTAAACTTTACAAAAGATTTGATCAATGTTGCAAAATCTTAATTTTTTTTTTACATAAGATTACTGCTAATTGGTGATGACCAATAAATATGTGCTCATTCTATGTAAACTTTATAAAAGAATTTGATCAATGTTGTAAAATCTAAAATATTTTTTTACATAAACTTACTGCTAATTGGTGATGACCAATAAATATGTGCTCATTCTATGTAAACTTTACAAAAGAATTTGAACAATGTTGTAAAATCTTAAATATTTTTTTATATAAAATTACTGCTAATTGGTGATGACCAATAAATATGTGCTCATTCTATGTAAACTTTACAAAAGAATTTTATCAATGTTGTAAAATCTTAAATATTTTTTTTACATAAAATTACTGCTAATTGGTGATGACCAATAAATATGTGCTCATTCTATGTAAACTTTACAAAAGAATTTGATCAATTTTGTAAAATCTTAAATATTTTTTTACATAAAATTACTGCTAATTGGTGATGACCAATAAATATGTGCTCATTCTATGTAAACTTTACAAAAGAATTTGATCAATGTTGTAAAATCTTAAATATTTTTTATACATAAAATTACTGCTAATTGGTGATGACCAATAAATATGTGCTCATTCTATGTAAACTTTACAAAAGAATTTGATCAATTTTGTAAAATCTTAAATATTTTTTTACATAAAATTACTGCTAATTGGTGATGACCAATAAATATGTGCTCATTCTATGTAAACTTTACAAAAGAATTTGATCAATGTTGTAAAATCTTAAATATTTTTTATACATAAACTTACTGCTAATTGGTGATGACCAATAAATATGTGCTCATTCTATGTTAACTTTACAAAAGAATTTGATGAATGTTGTAAAATCTTAAATATTGGATAAAACATAATGTTGATAACAGGCAAAAATGAGCGGGCAAAAATAGGGGGGTAGTTTTGAAAGCCGATTTATCATAATTTTTTGTAGGTTTCCGACTACTTGTTAATTGTATTTGAAAGATTAGAAACTAAAGTTAATTTTCTAAAGGAAAAAAATATTTGTACACATGAAAAAAAGTTATGAAAATGTTTTCACGGCGAGCTAACTAATTCAGCTAAATTTTGAAGTTAAAGAAATTCATTGTAAAAATCGTTTAAAAGATTAATATTAGTTTTCTGTTTCTATTTCAAAGATAATTAGTAAAGTAAAGTCCTAAGTTATTGAATTAAATAAAAAAAAAACACCTTGTTTATACAAAACAGAGCTTAATTAGCCCTAAAAAATCAAGTAATTATGTCATTCGGCAAAACGCAACCGATAACAGGTTGTAAACATGATTATACGGAAGGAGTAAATTTCAGCGAATCAAAACGCTGTTTAAAAATGAAGTCATGATAGTAAAATGAGGTGGGGGGGGGTCAGATTTCCTCTTCTTTTTTCCTCCAGACGGTCATTCAAACATCACAATTCTGAACGTTGGTATCAATTTTTATCATAAGTTTCAATATTGTTCAATATTATATGAAACAAAATTATGTGATTATATAAAAATTATGTGACGCCGAAAGTTTCACATTCTTGCGAGTGAGGAAATTATTAAAATCTTGCATATAAAAGTTATGCGAAATCTGTAATTTAAAGAAAGTAGAAATATTTTTGCTATTATAATTTTTTTTAGTGTGTGTGAAGATATTAAATGAACAATGCTTAATTCAATGATAATATCGGTAGTTCGAGAAATTCATTTTCGTTCGATTTATATTGAATTTATTAATACAGACTTGAGGGCTTTTTTCGTAATGTTCCTGTAAAATTTTTTTTATTTTTTATTGTTTATTTTTACAAATTACGATGCTTTATTTATATTAAAAAAACAATACAAACAATAATTATTTATATAAAAAAAAATTCTTGCGTTATTGATTTACTACTGAAAACTATAATTTAGTGAAGGTTTTTTTGTTTAAACAAAATAATAAATTTCCACTAAGATTTAAATAAAAATAATTGGTTCATTATATTCCTCGATCATTATTTGATAAATACTGAACATTTCATTAAAATTGGTTTATTTCCTGATTTTTGGTGATTTTTTAAGTAAAGCGAGGGGTTAAAATGTTTATACATTTTGAGCATCGGCATTCATTTTGCCCGTACCTTACATAATAATTCAAAAGGAATTATCCGGCAATATAATAGGTAAGTGTATAAATAAATATATACATATAATTTTAAAATCTTAAAACAATGAAATCAAAAAAGTAATTTTTGTTTATCAGTTTTTAATAATTCCACAGACTTCGAATTTAATTATTATTTTCTCGGAAATCACACAAGTTTTAATTTTAATGTTTAAGATAATATTAAAAGTTAAAGATTAAATCTTTTTAGTGTAAAAAAAAAGATACAAACTTACCTTTCTTTCTAGGAATTCAATACGACAAAAACATCGGGATAAATTCGTATTTCTTTTGTGTTCAAAACAGAAAATTTGTTCTGCTTATTAGGATTTCTTTCGTAAATTGATACAACTTTTGTTTTGTGTGTCCAATTCATTAAGAAATAAAATATATGTCAATATAAAAGAATCAAAATTAAAAGATGAAAAATACGATTTAAACGTGAAATTATTTAAAGAAAAAATCAACTGCTAAAGAACACTCAATTCAAGGTCATCATGACGCGGTGAAATTATAATTTCGTTCCTTGTGTAAAAATGTCCGTTCATTAGTTGGATTTTTTTTTTATTAAAGTTCTCTTATTATTTCTATGAAGATATGAAAAAAATATTTCTTTTTTAAAGATTAAACATTCTATTATTATTTGCATTAATCGAACTACTGTTTACCTCCAACAGTAATCCGAATAATCTAAAAAATCCTCATATGAAAATGAGAAACTGAATATTTCACATAAACAACTCAAATAAAAGGAAGGAACTGCACAAATGACAAAAATAGACCTGGATTTAAAAAAGCAAACTATAACTACATGATTACATTATGAAATTTGAAACTTATTGTTATCAAAAAAAAAAAAAAGTAAACTATAACTACATGATTACATTATGAAATTTGAAACTTATTTTTATCAAAAAATAAAAGCAAACTATAACTACTGACGAAAATTTCTGGGGGTGTCGCCAAAACTCGTCTTTTTGGGAAACGATTGGGGTAAAAAAAAAGAGAAAATAATATCATGCAACAACACAAAGAGAAATAAAAGGTAATTAATTGAGACCCTGTAAACTGTTAGAATTATAAATGTTTATTTAAAGAAAAAGGTGGCTGGTTGCTTTGAATTCCCAAAAGCTTGTAAAATAAAATTTACTAAGTAACAAATAGAGAGAAAAAAAAAGGGAGAAAAAATCAAAGACAAAAAGGCATTCAATATAAAAAGGAAAAAAGGCAACTGGGCAAAAATTCACATTAAAATGGTCTCTCAAAAGGGAGACTTTTCAAAATATATAAAATGTTCTTAATATCAAAGGCTTACTTGAAGTCTGAATGAAAAGAGAATAAACATTTCAAAACAGGGAGTCCTTTAAGACGTGTTTTTTCACAAATAAAACCAACCTTCAAAGGTTTTTTTTAAAATGTCTCTCTCGCCAGAAATAGGGTTCCAAACAAATGGTCCACTCTCCTTTTCATGAAGGGTTGTCAGTCTCTCTCTCTCTCTCTCTCTCTCTCTCTCTCTCTCTCTCTCTCTCTCTCTCTCTCTCTCTCTCTCTCTCTCTCTCTCCTTATTCCTCCTTTCTTCGGAGTAAGCAGTTTACTCCAAAATTCCGACACTGTTCTTATAGTTGGGCTCTCTACCCAACGTTTAAATAAAATGAAATTTATCGACGGCTCGTCGAATGTTCTTCTTTGAAAGGGAAGTGCCTACAAACACTTCAATACAGTTCTTATAGTTGGGCTCTCTACCCAACGTTTAAATAAGATGAAATTTATCGACGGCACGTCGAATGTTCTTCTTTGAAAGGGAGCTTCCTACAAATACTTCAATACATTCCTTTTAAAAAGACACTCCTCTGTCAGAAAAGGATAAAAAATATACAAAATACGTTGCCGAAAAACGGTCAGCAACGGAGTCTAAAGGATGCTTTTTCCAAGATGGCCAACCTGCAAACTGATTTTTTTTTTTTAAAAGGGCACATAAAACGGGGCACGGTAGCGTTGCGAGGAGTTCCACAAGGATCCTGATTGGCCAATAGCCAAGGGCAAAAAGGAGGAAGAACGGACAGGTCGTTCCAAATTGGGAGAGAGATAGAGAAAGAGAGAGAGAGGTAAAAAGGGAGATGGGGCGAGAGAGAAGCGCACACACTCACAGGTCAGTTAAAGGCCGACAACTAGATACGTGTACCAGGCAAAAGGGTGAAGGGAGTTACAAGCCAGCGAGTCAGTCGCTCAAGGCAGCCCATCTTCCACCCCACTTGCACTGTGTGATGGCGACAAGAATCTTTAAAGTAAAATTTCGGAAAAGGGAGGGGGGAATGGGGGAAGCTACATGTAACGAATGTACAATTCAGTAAAATAAATAAGTCGATTAAAAACAAGATCGTTACAATACACCCGAAGCGCTTTTCGTTCAGACTAACTTTTCAAGGGTCTGAAAATTATTATTTTTCAGAATATTTGGTAGTGGAATGGAGTAAGAGTGGAGAGGGGGTTAAAAAAAACTGCGACTATCCAAATAATTCTAATTGAAGCCGTAAATGTAAACAGTAGTTTGACTAATTGAATTGAATTATATATATATAAGAGCAAATAGTTAATAAAACATGTTAAAAAACACTTTGAAAAAGAGTTAAAAACATATTTAAAAAGGAAACACTTAATAAGTGGATAGTCCTTAAAAAATTATATGGTGATCACCATTTAATTTTTATTTTTATTTTTATTTTCCTCTTCTTCTTCCCCGATCTTTCTTATAATGTCTCGGCAGTCGTGTGAAAACATATCTTATTTTTCTTTTATTAATATCATTGGAATTTTTCCCTTTTCTTTTCTTTGTACATATTTGTGAATTATTCCATGGATTTCGGCCTTTTGGATTATTTTGGACCATCTTCTAATTACGTGATTTCCTTGGATTTTACTTGTGCAAATGGAAATTCAATTTACTTTCTTGGAGTTATATTTTTGGATTTTACCGTCATTGGATTATTTACCTTTCACCAGACTATCCATTCACGTGTAATCGCATTTTTCTTCACCATATTCCCTCTGCTTCACGTTTTGTTACCAAGTAAGATCTTTGACTTACTTGTAGTTTCATCTAATACTTTTGTATGCAGAATCCGATCACACATTTTGCTAATTTCTACCCTCTGATGAGAAGGAATGTATTTCTTCGAAACTCCGCGGATTAAGGACTATCCACTTATCAAGTGCTTTCTTTTCAGATTAAATATTTTTTTTTTAGTCTTTTTCAAAGTGTTTTTAACAAGTTTTATTAACTGTTTGTTCTTATTATAAGCTCTATCTCCTATTTGGTTTTATCGAGCTTTTACATCTTGTTGAGATTACTTTATAAATATTAATTCTTTAATATTTATAATATACTTTCGTTTTACCATCTTGGATCATTTTGGTACATTTAATTGTAATTTTTATTTTATTATATATATATATATATATATATATATATATATATATATATATATATATATATATATACATATATATATATATATACATATATATATATATATATATATATACATATATATATATATACATATATATATATATACATATATACATATATACATATATACATATATATATATATACATATATACATATATATATATATATATATATATATATATATATATATATATATATATATATATATATATATATCCATTCAAGGGTAGATAACTCTAATGGGGTCATATCTCTTTATTTTTAGATATTACAATCTCTTGCACTCGTCTAGGCTTATTTATTGAATATTCTCTACCAAAAATGGCTGGGAAAATGGCTGGATTTTTCTATCTCACTGCTGATGCAATTTTAAAAATTCTTTTGACTCTCGAGTGTGTATTCATTGATATCTTATATGCTTTTATATAAGTGATGCGGTTTTCTGTTGATTAACTGTTGCTTCACAGTTACACTTTCTAAATGAAATTCTCTTGTTTTATTAAAGTAATTATTTTTCTTCTTCAAATTATTAACTGTGTCCGATATATACTCGAGCCCCAAACAATGAAAAGAATACGCTGTTGTCATAGCCCAAGTTATCAATGCCTCTCGGTGGTTAGTATATAAGTGCGATATAAAAACAGTGCACATGACCCCAATAAACATACTTACCTGGTACCGAGGTTACGGCGATGTCGTTCCTCCAGAGTGAGACTCTTCCATTGCACTGCGGTTGGGTTGACCTTTGCGATCGTCCCAAATGTGGACGATTCGGGTGCATTATTTCTAAGTGTGGGGTCTGCGTACGCGCTCACCCCGATAATTCAATCAATATCAGATATCCTTCTACTCATAAGTAAACAACCTAATTCTGTTCCATAGGTCTACAACTCTCACCGATATTGTGCAAAAGCCACTTAGTTTCCCTTTTCTCCAATCGCCCATCTCTGTACGCGCCACAAAACAAGCGATTTTTCCAGATCAGTCTACTTCTATTCCAACGTTCTGATTGTAACTAATCTGCATGTCCATATCAGTAACGTTTGCATTGAACATAATCTTTTCTGTTATATAAAAATCATTGATTTGATTTAAGTAAATAGGACAGTCTCTGGAGTGATTGTTGCGAGTAAAAACGTTAGCTATGGATAAGCCTTTAACAAATAAATAATTACACAGCCTCTCCTCCATTTTTTGAATGGGATTTGTGCCTAATTATTGATTTTTTTGTTTAACATTTACAGTCGCGGCTCGTGCATGGAGCTGTAGGACTGCAGACCCCCAAATTATTTCTATACAATATTAATGATAAAATTAAAAATAATACGTTTTTTTTATTATTATTTTATTTTTCTATGTGTACATTATAAAATCATTAAGTTTAATGTCGGTATGTCCAAATTCATGTAAAAACAAAAATAAAACTTGCTTGGAGCTGTGAAATTCACAGTCACACTTTCTTAATGAAATTCTCTTGTTTTATTAAAATGATTATTTTTCTTATTTTATTTAATGATAGCGTTTTCTCGTCATAAATGTTTATTATATCTACCAAGTGGATCTTAAGGATAGCATACTCAACCATTTTATATTTCTTTCAGACCCGCACCCCCTCAATTTTTTTGTTTTTTTTTGTGTTTTTTTTTCATTTTATGTTGAATTTACTTATAACGGCACTAGTTGAATTTCAGAAGCCCCCCCCCTCGCTGTTCTCTTATATCGCAATTTCTTAAACGCCACTCGCAAAAATTCGGAAAGTGATCACGTTTTGTTTTAACGGTTAATTTTTTAAAAAAAGTCTTTTGGGACGCTGATATTAAAACTAAGTCTTTTCAAATCAGTTTGCTCTCTGAATACGAATGCGTGTTCGAGATAATTTTAATTTTTTTTTAATTTCTAATATTAATAACTACATTCTATTTCAGTACTTAATTTATATTTTTATCTCCTGATTGTTTTATTCAATGATAGCGTTTTCTCGTCATAAATGTTTATTATATCTACCATATTGATTGCATGAACGGATTAGGAAATTGTATTCATTGTTAAATCGTGAGAGGCGAATCTATCACCATACGTTCCCTTTAAAAAAAAACACGCCAGCTGGACTTTTATTAAGTACAATACTTAATAGATTTTTTTAAAGGAGAGTAGAGAACGTTTTGTGGAAGCGTTGTCGGCAGCTCCCGTTATTCTCGCTTCTCTTTATTTGTCACTCAGTCCTCATTTTTTAATGAGTGATTTTTCTGACAAAGGGAGAAGAAAAAGCTGTATTTTAGGTTGGCAGTATTTTGCGTGAACAGTCGGCAGAGAGTGTGGAAATTTTCTGTTCTATGTCTATCCTTGTAGCTGGAAGTAAACGTTTTATCTGGCCTGACGTTATCCGCCTGAAAGTCAGGGACCCGAACCTTGAAAATATTACGACCCAGTCCACAAACACCAAAATTCCATCATGACAAGTTTCAATAAAAAATACACGATTAAACCCGGATCTGAAACTTCCAACGTAGACCCCCACTACTATATCTCCTTCTCCAACATCAGGGGTCTACGTTCTAACCTTCCAGAGGTTGAAGCCCAATTACAGGAGACTAAACTAGACCTTTTCTTTTTAAGTGAAACTGGAATTGGATAGAATATTTCCCTAAATGAGTTCGTAATTAAAGGATACTCTAACCTAACTTCCAAAACTGACCCCCAAGATCGTCATGAGCATGGAATATGTGCCTATATAAAAGATGGCTTTCCATGTGGTGGGGACATCTCCAGAGAAGATCCTAACTTACCCTATATGTGCTTCCGATTAGCACTAGCTCACACTACGGCATTTATATTTACTCTCTATCTCCCCCATAACAGCGGAGTTACTATCTTTAAAAGCATATCTGAGAAAATTGACCAAGTTCTATAAGCATATCCTTCAGCTAACATTCACGTATGTGGAGACTTCAATGTTCACAATGTGGAATGGTTGACCCACTCAAACAAGACCGATGATGAGGGGAGATTCTGTCATGATTTCTCCATTGCTTATGACCTCACTCAGATTGTTCAGGAACCCACCCGTGTGCCCGACAATGACGGTCAGTATGCAAGTCTCCTAGACCTTTTTCTCACAACTTGCCCTGAACTATGTTCAGTTTCCGTTCTGTCTCCTCTTGGATCTTCCGACCACTCAGTTGTATCAATTAAGATAAAAATGAAATGTAATAAGTCCTCAGACGTACCTCTTCATCGTACAGTATATCGATACACTATGGCTGACTGGGATAGTTTCCGTACATTTATATCGGATCTTCCTCTGCGTTCCATGTTTAAAAAGGATGTGTCGTCTATAGTATCAGACCTGACAGAATGGTTAATTGTAGGTATAGACAATTTCATACTCTAGAAAAAGTTTCAGCAAAAACCTAACAGCCAGCCATGGTTTTCTTCAGAATGTGCTGCTGCTATTGCGCACAGAAAACACTTTTTCCACTGCTTCCAACGTAATAGATGTATGGAAACTAAAGCCGCTTTCAGGACTGCCAGCAACCATTGTAAGAAAGTAATAAAGAACGCAAGAGAGCTGTATGCTCAATCCGTCAAGTCCAAAGTAGCTGAGCAGCGGCTTGGTTCCCACCAGCTTTGGCAAATTGCAAACAGAATCTTGAACAGAAGCGTGTGCTCCATCCCAACTATTATCAATGGACCTGAGTTAATCTCGTCAGCATCAGACAAAGCCAAACACTTTGCCAAGAACTTTTCAGCCAATTCTACCCTTTTCGACATAGGCCGCCAACCACAATATTTCCCCCTGTATCAGAAAAATATGTGATATACAAATATCTGTATGTGATGTTGCCAAGCTAATCATGAACCTTGATTCCAGTAAAGCAACTGGCCCTGACAATATTCCAATTATAGTACTCAAAAAACTTCAACCTGAACTAGCACCCATACTTACAAAACTGTTTAAACATTGTCTTAAGGAGAATTTCTTCCCATCACCCTGGAAAATCTCATCAGTATGCCCTGTATTTAAGAATTCAGGTGATCGTTAATCCCCCTCTCAGTACAGGCCAATAAGTCTCCTGTGCGTCATGAGGAAGTTGCTGGAATCTGTGTTAAACACAGAAGTAATCAACTATCTCAGCAAAAATAACCTTCTTAGTTACACACAATATGGTTTCTGTTCTGCTAGATCTACAGCAGATGTGCTTACAGTTATATCTCATAGGATTAGCGAATCTCTCGACGGAGGCAACCTTTCTAGCGCAATTGCTCTTGACATAGCAAAGGCCTTTGATAGGGTATGACATAAAGGTTTACTTCACAAGATCTCCAGCTATGGTATTGCTGGAAATGTCTTCTCAATTATTAAATCATTTCTCTCTGATAGGTTCATAAGAGTAGTAGTTGATGGGCAAAAATCAGAAGCTCACAGTATAAATGCTTGAGTCCCTCAGGGGTCGATCCTGGGCCCAACTCTTTTCCTGATCTACATTAATGATCTTCCAAATCACATCCTTACATCATTTGTAGACATTTTTGCTGATGACACTACCATCTATGGTAGCACATCTAAGACAGTAAACGACCAAGTTCTCTCCGATTCTCTCTCCTCTGATCTTGATCATGTTGTACAATGGGGAAAGGAGTGGCTAGTTACTTTTAATGCATCTAAAACCAAGCTTCTATCTTTACATCATCAACGTCCCCATCTGGCATCAATTAAAATGAATGGCTCTCGTCTTGAGGAGGCCTCAAGTTTTGACAAACTTCTTGGCTTGACCATTACTCCTGATCTTAAATGGAATACGTACATCAAATCTGTTGCCAAGGCCGCTGGAAAAATGGTCGGATCCTTCTATCGATCCAGTGGATATCTCACTGCTGATGCAATTCTCTATCTATTTAAGAGCCAGATACGTTCAAGGATGGAGTACTGTTGCCACATATGGGCAGGAGCTGCTAGAAAAGACTTGTCCTGCCTTGATAGGGTACAAAATAGACTTCGTGGCCTGGTGGGAGATGTCCTTTTCTATTCGCTGCAACCTCTGTCTCACAGAAGAGATGTTGCGAGTTTGTCTCTGCGTAATCGTTATTTTCATGGAAAGTGTTCGACTGAGCTTCAATCTATGGTTCCCCCTCGCCAAACTTTCACAAGAAACACTAGACTAGCTGAAAACATTATCAATAATTTCCCCACTCTTTATCTGTACCTAAACCTAAACATAGATTCCATGATCAAAGCTTCTTTCTTATAACTGCACGCCTGTGGAATTGTCTTCCGTTTTCCTGCTTTCCAGCTTTCTATAATATGGTTGTCTTCAAGTCCAACGTGAACAAATTTCTGATGAGCCATTCCACTTAAGTTAACAAATTTACCAAACTTCCATTACTATCGATTACTATATTGTCCTTTTGACTACTCTACACGCTTTAACCCTTATCCTTGAGTGGCCTATCGGCCTTGATAAGTGGTGACGTTTATGTAAAAGAAAGTCATACATTTTATTAAACCGTTAATTTTCTGTTTCTTGTTTTCTTTATTTTGTGTCAACTGTTGTGATCCTACTTTCTATTTCCTATTTCTTCTCTCTTATATATTAAACTGAGCTGCATCTCCTGTTCCCCAGCCGTCTTAGCACTGAAGAGAAATTGTTTGATCTGAACAATTTGTTTTCTGCAAAAATCAAGCCAATTCCGGAGCTTCCGTTTCCAATATGTTGTCCTGTTTTACATTAATGACGTCCATTCTTTTGGAATTGAGAGTTTCATAATTTAGAGCCTTGCAGCTTAAGATATTATCTGGTTAAGCTTCAGAAGGGAGTTGTTTTATGTGACAACTCTCTGAATAGTAACAGTAACTATTATTTTTTCTTTCTGTCCTTGTAATTCACGTAGTTTTGACATTTGACAACGGAGCTCTCCCCCACATCTCCGTAGTCTGAAATAACTGACCATTTTACTCCGGCAATTTCTAAGGATATTTTCTATTTGTGTGCAATAGCTTATTCGTTGATAGGGGAGGGAAGAATAAAATTCCATTGAATGAAGATGGAAGAGTTTTATATTATTGGCAGCTAATGAATAAGCACATATAAAGATTTACATTATTAGTTGCTAATGACAAGGGATATGTATATGGAGCTTTACATTATTAGCTGCTAATTACAAGGGACATATAGGAGTCAATCTCTTCGAATAGATCAGCAGATGAATCGTGATGTGGTTTTAACTGTGATTCTCAGCTGATATATTGTGGAATGATGGGAATTTTATAATTCTCTATATTTTACTTATGAGTGTTGATACTTTGGTTCTCATTAACACCCAGGACACTTGTGTAGCTGGGATTATTTAGGGAAAACTAGTGGATTATTATTTCTCTTTTCAGGAAGCTCGCTTTATTTTTTTTTAGGATTTTATTTTATTTTATTTTTTAATTTGCTCTGATTTTCACAGTTGGAGTAGTTCTGGCAAAACACTCTTTTTTGTTTTCCCTTGGTGAGCTATAAAGCATCTTAATTTTCTATTCTTTGTTGCTAGAAATGATGGAGATACAAATGACGAGTATATATTTCATCAAGACTTAATATCTGACTGACTCATTTCCGTTTTGACTGGACTACTTAAAGATAGAGAGGCTTACACTCGCTTTATTTTTTCTTAGTTTTTTATTTTATTTTATTTTATTTTTTAATTTGCTCTGATTTTCACAGTTGGAGTAGTTCTGGCAAAACACTCTTTGTTATCCATGGGTGAGCTTTAAAGATTCTTAATTTTCTATTCTTTGTTGCTAGAAATGATGAAGATACAAATGATGAGTATATATTTCATCAAGACTGAAATATTTATTATTTTCCTAATATTTTCATGTTATTGCGTCATGGACAACGGCTTTTTGATTAACAGCTGATTTCTATTAATAAAGACTGACCCAATTCCCAACATGAGATGTGCTTGATGGATTAAAACATCATTTTAATTAATATTTAGTCAAGTTTTTCTTATAATGAATAGTATCTTCATGTTAAAATCCATGCAAATCATTAAGAAACTTGAATATGATGTGAATTAAAGATTTCAATTAACTCCAGTAAATATTTATTTCAAAGATAATTCTTATGTCTCAATAAATATGAATTATAAGAACAATAATATCCACATTGTTTTAAAGAATAAACAGTGTGAGTTCTCAAATATAGGAATACGGCTTTTACACACTGTTTTTTTATATGTCTTGCGGGATTGTGTTCATAAAACTTTGAATATTCACATACTTCGCAAGATTATGACTTTTCACCAGTGTAAAATTTCACGTGTAACTAAAGCGTATTTTTAAGAACAAAAATATTTACATAATTTACAAGATTTTTCCTTTTTATTTTATTTGACTTCAGTTTAGAAATCAAGTGTTAGCCAATCACTACTACCTGGAGCTACCTATCAAAATATACTATTCACAAGTTTTCAAATGTGTGTCGCATGATTTTGTGTCTGAAAACTTGATTATTTTTATATTATGTTTTCTTTTTTTTTACTTTAGTGTGTTCTTTCATATGTTTTGTTAGATCGTGGTTACGAGAACTTGAATATTCACATTGTTCACACGAATATGGTTTTTCCGAACTGTGAGTTTTCATATGTGACATTAAATTTGATTTTGGAGAACAAGAATATTCACATAATTCACAGGAATATGGCTTTTCCCAATGTGAGTTTTCATATTTGTCACTAAATGCGATTTTCGAGAAAGATTTGAAGATTGTAATGCTGGGTATGGGGCAGCCAAACCAGCTGCCAACATTACCCCGCTTTTAATTGAAACCAACCGAGAGCTCTTTTTAGTATCCTCGCTGTTCCCTTAAGTGTAATTGTCTGGATATCTTTTGCACTTCGTTCACCAGGAATATTAGTTAGGTAGGACTTCAGGTTCTTCTTCATAACCCTGTAGCACCTATAATAACTGCTATGATTGATATCTCCTTAAGATTCCAGTTTCATTTCATATCATACATGAGACCTTGATATTTGGTGTGTTTCTCTCTTTCAGCTCGGTTCAGACCGCCATCATTAGGAACACTCACTTCAATGAAGGTTGCAACACTCTCGTAATTATTTCATATAACTATGTCAGGTTTCACAGCAGCATTTTCAAGGTAAATTGCTGTAGTGATTACATGGTCGTAACGTATGGTATATATATATATATATATATATATATATATATATATATATATATATATATATATATATAATGTCTCGCGAGATTGTGTTCATAAGATTTTGAATATTCATATAATTCGCAAGATTATGACTTTTCGCTTTTTTTGTATTATTTTACTTCAGTCGAAGTTCTCAGAAATAAAGGGGTACACAACCAGGGACTAACACTTTAAGTCTATATGAGATACATAGATATTCGAATATTCCATTTAAGTTCTTTATCGCTGAAGCACTGAGTTAGTAAAGAAATTGAGAACATATTTTTCCTCTCCCCAATTAACCTTTTTTATACGTTGTAGTATATTTTTCATGTTTGTCCCATGGTTTTACTGGATTCCAAGACAAGAATTTATCTAGTCTGGTGGAGTATCCAGCTTCGTGCTATTACTTGAGATAATATCACTTGGAGAAGGTGCATCATTCCTCGAAAAAGCTGTGGGGTAACTGTAGTAAGATCTTATTTGGGCTGCAAATACTATGTGATTTTGAATATTTGGTCAGGTTTTACTTCTATGGAAAAAGTATCCTCATGCCAGATGATTCTGACAAACCCTGTACAGAGAGACCTGAGACACTCGAAGATAGTGTCTAGTAGGCATTCAAGTTCTCCCCAGTGTAAGATTTCACGTGTAACTAAAGCTTATTTTTTAGAACAAAAATATTTACATAATTTACAAGTTTTTTTCCTTTTTGTTTTATTTTACTTCAGCCGTAGTTATCAGAAATCAAGTGTTAGCCAATCACTACTACCTGGGGTTAACACTTGCATTCTTTATGAAATACATAGTTAAAACACATACATACATGTGTGAATTCGAACATGTTTCTTTAAACTTGATTTATAAAAAAAGAATATTCACATGAATATGGTTTTTATCAGTTTTCAAATGTGTGTCGCATGATTTTGTGTTTTAAAAACTTGAATATTTTTATATTATGTTTTTTTACTTCATTTTTCTTAAACTTTTTCTTCTAGGGGATGGGACATCCAACCAGATGTCTGACATTTACCCCTATTTTAGTGAGTCCAACCAAGAGATCTTTTCAGGATTTTAGCCGTCCCTTTCAGTGCAATCGTTTGTATTTCATTTGCACTTGGTTCACCGGGTATGCTTGCTATGTACTTTTTAAAGTTCTTTTTCATAAGCCCAGTTGCTCCTATGATGGCTGGTATAATTGAAACGTCTTTTAATTTCCAATTTCGTTTCATATCATACATAAGTCCTTGATACTTTGTTATCTTTTCCCTCTCAGCTCTGTTAAGCCCTGTATCACTGGGTACACTGACCTCTATTACGGTCGCTTTTTTGTTTGCTCTGTCCCAAATCACTATATCTGGTTAAACAGCTGCGTTTTCAAGATATGTATCAGTAGGGATTATGTAGTCATAGTGAATAGTGTAGTTGTCATTCCCAACTGTTCGTTCGGGTATATGTTCCCAGGAGTTTTTACTACACTGAATGTTGAGCTTCTTACAAATCTTCCAGTGAAAGTATTTGCAAACTCCGTTATGGCGGTCTGTATAATAACCATCTCCAAGTAGGACTTTGCAACCAGAAATCAGGTGGCCCACACTCTCAACCTCAGTGCTACAGAACCTGCATTTATTATTGTTGCTTAGACCACACATCTTTTGAAGGCGTTTGTCATGAGGCCCTGGTCTTGTGCAGCCAATATCAACCTCTCTTGGTCGTAATAGAGGGATCCTCTTTTGAGCCAGTCCAGGGAACCATCCCTATCAATATATTCTTGGGATATTTCAGTTGGTAGGTATTTTGCCCGTTTATGGTTGGGCCATTCTTCCGTTTTAACATTATGGAACTGGCTAGTGTATTTTTTCCGACTTTTCTGGGCTGTGTCAGTGGCAGGCTTGTTTGGGTTCTCAGTATCATTTGTAAGGCAATCTTTTCCAAAATGAGTGGCAAGTTGTGTTATAGATGTTGTCCTACTTGCTCGATTCTGATAATAGTCTTTAATTTTCATAAGCTTTGCATTACAGGAACTTATTATGTACTGACCTATGCTGACGATTGTGGCCCTGTGTTGATGATTGACTTCCGAGAGCCCCATACCTCCTTCTCGCCTGGGTAGGTACAAACGAGGCATGCACTGGTTTCAATAAATAACTCGGTACAAGGTTAACATTTTCCTTGTCTTTGTGTCAAGCCAATTTATGTCTTTCTGAGGCCAGTCAATAATGCCAAAACTATATGTTAGTACTGGCATGGCAAGTTGCTTAATTGCCGTAACTTTCTTCTTGTTTGTGATTTCAGTTTGCAGATTTTTCTTACCCGGCGTAAATATTCTTGGCTTAGTTTCTCTCTCATCTTTGAATGCTGGATGGACTCATTTTCATCAATGCCGAGGTATTTGTATGTTTCCTGTTCATCCAGTTCTCTGATTACACTATTTTCATCGTGCTGTATATTTTATCTTTTTACTTTGGTGTGAGTTTTCATATGTGACATTAAATTTGATTTTTGAGAACAAGAATATTCACATAATTCACAAGAATATGGCTTTTCACCTGTGTGAGTTCTTATATGTGTTATTAAATGTGCTTTTTGAGAAAACGAACTTCCACATTGTTCACAGGAATATGGCTTTTCACCAGTGTGGATTCGAATATGTTTAACTAAACTTGATTGTTCAGAAAACGCATTTCCACATTGTTCACAAGAATATGGCTTTTCACCTGTGTGGATTCGAATATGTTTAACTAAACTTGATTGTTCAGAAAACGCATTTCCACATTGTTCACAAGAATATGGCTTTTCACCTGTGTGGATTCGAATATGCTTCACTAAATTTGATTGGTCAGAAAACGCATTTCCACATTGTTCACAAGAATATGGCTTTTCACCTGTGTGAGTTCTTATATGTTTCACAAGACTATATTTACGAGAACTTGAATATTCGCATTGTGCACAGGAATATGGCTTATTCTTAGTGTGGATTTTTATATGTTTTGCTAGGTTTGATTTTTGAGAACAAGAATAATTGCATAATTCACAAGAATATGGCTTTTCGCCAGTGTGAGTTTTTTTATGTTCCACTAATTGTGATTTTGTAGAACAAAAATGTTTGCATAGTTCACAAGAATATTGTTTTCCATTAGTGTAAGCTTTCATATTTCTTGCTAACTTTTGTTTCTCTTGACAAATATAGTCAAACAATTCACAAGAATATGGCGTTTCCTCCGCGTGGTTAATCTTTTGTCGCATTAGATTTGCTTTGTGAGAAAAAATATATCCACATATTTTACAAGAATAAGAGGCTTTTAAGAGTGACTCATAAGTTGTCGATTATGACAGATTTTGCAGATTTTTATTGAAGATTTGATAATTTATGATCTTTTTTGCAACAGATGTTTGTTTGTATTTCCAATAGAGTTTCCTTTGTCGCATATATTAAAGAAAATTCAGATTCAACACAGGAGATCAACCACGGATGTCTGCAATGAAAAAATCATTATGTTTATATTGTTTATCGTTAATAATAATATTTAAATGATGTGTCCTAAATATTATTTAATTTTCACGTTACTAAATTCGCGTTTCGTCTCCACTCTTTTTAATAAGAATCACTAAGATTTTTATATTGATACACTCGTAACTATGATGCCTATCTTTAATATTGATATAGTCATAACTATGATGAATATCTTTTATTTTGATATAGTCATAACTATGATGAATATCTTTTCTATTGATATAGTCATAACTCTGATGAATATCTTTTCTATTGATATAGTCATAACTCTGATGAATATCTTTTCTATTGATATAGTCATAACTCTGATGAATATCTTTTATATTGATATAGTCATAACTCTGATGAATATCTTTTATATTGATATAGTCATAACTCTGATGAATATCTTTTCTATTGATATAGTCATAACTCTGATGAATATCTTTTATATTGATATAGTCATAACTCTGATGAATATCTTTTATATTGATATAGTCATAACTATGATGAATATTTTTTATATTTATATAGTCATAACTATGATGAATATCTTTTATATTTATATAGTCATAACTGTGATGAATATCTTTTATATTGATATAGTCATAACTGTGATGAATATCTTTTATATTGATATAGTCATAACTATGATTAATATCTTTTATATTGATATAGTCATAACTATGATGAATATCTTTTATATTGATATAGTCATAACTATGATGAATATCTTTTATATTGATATAGTCATAACTATGATGAATATATTTTATATTGATACAGTCATAACTATGATGAATATATTTTATATTGATACAATCATAACTATGATGACTATTTTTTATATTGATACAATCATGATCTTTAAGAAAAATCACTTGTACCCTCATTCTTGAACAAGAGACTTCAGTAATCATCAGCTGATGCTTTTCTTGCGACTATTCCGACATGTTTTTTTTATTCTCACCCTCCTTATTCTATCCCATAAACTAAACTGAGCCTGCAGGTGACGTTCTCAGCACTTGCCAAGAGGTTTATTTTATAGTGATACAATCATAACTACGATGTATATCCCAGATTGTTTTGTAAAAATTGGAAATATTTTAATACTCTAATTATATTCATCAGCTATAAACGAATAGCTCCACTCCGCTGCTTTGTTGATTCTGTAATAAAGGCAAGGTAAAAAGAGTCAGAGTAAATACTGACAAAACATCTTGTTTAAAGTTTCTTCGCTGTCGGACTTTATAGCCACAATACAACCGTTGATTACGACATGTTCAAAGGTTAATTATATTGTAAAAACAATAAACATGCTATGACACACACACATTTATATATATGAGAGATACATTTATATGGGATTGTCATTAAGAAGATAAAGTTTCAATTAATATTTTAATTAGGCGAAGACTGCTAATACAAAATAAAGCAAAATTAAGATAGAAACGTAGGGGATTTCGATAAATAGGTAAATATTGACGATAAAAAGTAATCTATATCATATATATGAGAGAAATTTATATGGGATCGTCATTAAGAAGATAAAGTTTGAATTATGTTTTTAATTAGGCGAAGACCTGTAATACAAAATAAAGCAAAATTAAGACAGAAACGTAGGGGATTTTGTATTAATTGATAAATATTGAAGATAAAAAGTCATGTATAATATAATTTGAGAACCCCTAAAGAACGAAACAAAGAACAAATCCTAACATACGTCTCCACACACAACACAAACAACCCTGAACTTTTCACAGAGATAACGAAAAACCTCGTCCTACTTAACCAAAACAGCAAACTAAACAACTTCCTTAAAACAACAAAAATAATAAAAAGCAAACGCCAACCCAAAAACCTCAAACGCATTCTTACCCCAGCCAAACTCAATCAAGACGCAACAAAAGGAGTCAGAAAATGCAATAAACAACGATCTGGAGTCTGCAACATAATATTAGAGGGAAACACATTCACATTTACGAACCCCATACAAACATTACAAAATTAAAAAAAACTAGATTGCACCTCAAAAAACGTGATCTATGTAATAAAATGTCCAGCATGCGATAAATCCTACATAGGCGCTACAAAAAACCTTAGTAATAGAGTAGCCCTACACCGATCCAACATCAAAATCGCGGAAAATAGACACCTGCATGTATCACAACATATACACACATGCAGTGGAGGCAGATTGGAGATAATGCCCATCTTCCAAACTGACAACTACTTCTACTTGCTAACACAAGAGAAAAACTTCATAGCAAAGTTACACACCGCCTTAAACATATCTCCATAATTATATACATAAATAGACAAAACACAAAATACACTTACACGCATGCATACTGGGGTAAATGTGCACCCTCACACACGAAACACGAAAAGCACAATAAAGCACACGCACACTTTCACTGGTGCGCGCGTCCATACCCAGTACAGTACCATTTCTCTAAACTAAAAAAACAATTAGAAATTATACGTATGTATGTGTATGTACGCACGTGTGTGCATGTATATATATATATATATGTGTGTGTGTGTGTGTGTGTGTGTGTGAGTGTGCACATATGATTGTGTATGCGTGTGTGTGTGTGTGTATATATATATATCATCTGTTATCTATGCTACATTTTGTCTGTGTGTATACGTGCACTTATGTTTGGGTGACCGAATCCATGTATGCATATGTGCCTGGATTAGAAAAGAAAGGAAACTTACACCAATATATACATAAGGTGGGATGTATGAATATGTATGTGTATGTGTGATTGTGAGTGCATGTGCCCACATATATATATGGGTGGATGAATGTATACACATCCGTATGTGTGTGTATATATATATATATATATATATATATATATATATATATATATATATATATATATATATACATATGTATGCACATGTATGAGTGGGTAAATGTGTTCGTGTGGATATGGATATACGCGTATGTATGATCCCCTGCATATGTCTATGTGTGTGCATGTGTGTGTATGTGTATGTGCCTACATAGTATGTGGATGTTTGTGAGTGTATATGCACATACATGTATGTGTGTATATATGTGTGTGTAGGTGCGTGTATATGTGTGTATATATATCTTCTCCTACCTATTCTCCATCTTATTTGTGTGTGTGTGTGTGTGTGGGTGCGTGTACGTATGTCTGAATGATTAAGCGCATATATACATGCGTGTTTTTGTTGGAAAAAAAAGAAAATATATATATATATATATATAAAAAATAATTGTTAGCAGTGGATGTGTGTGAGTACGTGTGTGAATGTGTAGGTGGGTATGTATATATGTATGCTCCTACATATATTTCTATGTATGTGCGTGTGTGTATGTGTGTGCGTGTGCACGTGTACATGTACATGAATGTATATGTATGAGTGTGTGATTGTGTGCTATACATGGGGAAAGAAAGTCTTTAAAAAGAACCCTAAAAAACCATAAAAACCTTTACCAAATGGACCAAAAGCCACTCTTTGAATATAACTTTGACCGGACACTTTGAACACTTACAGTTTGAGTCAGAATGTCTGACACCACACATCACTCTGAAAAACACATTTAGTATCAGCGGAGGTAACTCTACAGACTCCCATTTTAAAGAAAAACTTTTTACGAAAACATCTGAAGAGAGCATACCCTAAGCTCGAAACGCGTTATAAAAATATTTTAAAATAAAAATATGATGAAAACCTTAAAAAAAACCCACAATTGTTGATGGCTACACTCTTTTAAATATATATATATATATATATATATATATACAAAATATAAGTGAGAAATAAAAATGAAATTGTAATTAGAAAGATAATGTTATTGTCATAAATTTAATAGTACATAAAGTAAAATTAAGCTAGAAACGCAGGGACTTTCGAGAAATTGGTAAATATATTTATATATATATATATATATATATATATATATATATATGTGTGTGTGTGTGTGTGTGTGTATGTACACACATACAAAATATAATAAGTTTAACTTAAAATAAGATTGTCATAGAAAGTGAATGTTAGTATTATTAATTTAAATCGAGGCTAAGACCATTAATACAGAATTAAAAAAACAAGAAAAATTCAGATACAAACGATAAATTAGTAAAAACTGACTATAAAAATGTACAAGAAAGATTAAAATTGAAAAAAAAAGACTTAATAAAAAGAATTTTCATTAAATGATTAACATAAACATCAGAGGATGAATAATATATTAATTAATATTTTATTAAAATTAACATTTTAAATTCTGTTCATTCATATACTGATCTGTAATTACATTCGGCTTCTTATACAAGGATTGATATATAATAAGAAAATATATTTATACAGAAATATATATATATATATATATATATATATATAAATATATATATATATATACACACACAAGTAGTCCGCTTTATTTCCAAGTCGTAAAATTTGATTTAGGCAGATTTCGTATTAATCATTATGCAGCCAGTTCTCTTTTGATAATCATTCAATATAAAATGTTGTTTTAATTCGAAAAACTTTTCATTTAAATTATTAATTTGTTGTTGAAAAATTGTTAATTTGTTGTTGAAAAATTGTTAATTTGTTGTTGAAAAATTGTTAATTTGTTGTTGAAAAATTGTTAATTTGTTGTTGAAAAATTGTTAATTTGTTGTTGAAAAATTGTTAATTTGTTGTTGAAAAATTGTTACTTTGTTGTTGAAAAATTGTTACTTTGTTGTTGAAAAATTGTTAATTTGTTGTAGACCCTTCATTGTTGTTTTTATTCAGAAAAATGTTTCATTTAAATTATTAATTTGTTGTTGACCCTTCAATATTGCTTTCATTTAAAAAATGTTTCATTTAAATTATTAATTTGTTGTTTACCCTTCAATATTGCTTTCATTCAAAAAAGGTTCATTTAAATTATTAATTTGTTGTTGAGCTTTTAATGTTGTTTTAATTCAAAAAATGTTTCATTTAAATTATTAATTTGTTGACCTTTTAGTGTTTTTTAATTTTAAAAAGGTTTCATTTAAATTATTAATTTGTTGTTGACCTTTTAATGTTGATTTAATTTTAAAAAAGCTCATTTAAATTACTAATTTGTTGTTGACCTTTTAATGTTGTTTTAATATTAAAAAGTTTCATTTAAATGATTAATTTGTTGTTGACCTTTTAATGTTGTTTTAATTTGAAAAAAATGTTTCATTTTTATGAATTTGTTGTTGACCTTTTAATGTTGTTTTAATTTTTAAAAGTTTCATTTAAATGATTAATTTGTTGTTGACCTTTTAAGGTTGTTTTAATTTGAAAAAAAAATGTTTCATTTAAATGATTAATTTGTTGTTGACCTTTCAATGTTGGTATAATTTGAAAAAAATGTTTCATTTAAATTATGAATTTGTTGTTGACCTTTTAATGTTGTTTTAATTTAAAAAATGTTTCATTTAAATTATTAATTTGTTGTTGACCTTTTAATGTTGTTTTAATTTGAAAAATGTTTCATTTAAATTATTGAAAAATTGTTAATTTGTTGTTGAAAAATTGTTAATTTGTTGTTGAAAATTGTTACTTTGTTGTTGAAAAATTGTTACTTTGTTGTTGAAAAATTGTTACTTTGTTGTTGAAAAATTGTTAATTTGTTGTAGACCCTTCATTGTTGTTTTTAATCAGAAAAATGTTTCATTTAAATTATTAATTTGTTGACCCTTCAACGTTTATTTTATTCGAAAACTGTTTCATTTATATTATTAATTTGTTGTTGACCCTTCAATATTGTTTTCATTTAAAAAATGTTTCATTTAAATTATTAATTTGTTGTTGACCATTCAATATTGTTTTCATTTAAAAAATGTTTCATTTAAATTATTAATTTGTTGTTTACACTTCAATATTGTTTTCATTTGAAAAATATTTCATTTAAATTATTAATTTGTTGTTGACCTTTTAATGTCGAAAAATGTTTCATTGAAATTATTCATCTCTTCCGAAAAAAATTACTCTATAACAATCCCATGTTGTTTTTATTATTAAATTGTTTTATTAAAATTATGTTTTCTTACGCACTCTTTAATAATTATTTAGCGCTTCTACACTATTAGGACAAAATTTTGTAATCGATAAATGGAGTGTTCAGATTTAAAGTTTTCTACTGATTTTTTGTCAGTTCTAATAAATTACAAATTATGCAGTCAAAATTACTTGAATATTACTGCATTCTTAAACAAAACAACTTTGATCGTGTTAACAAGTGCAAAATTGTCACCATCTTGTTTAAATCAAAACGCAAAATTATCCCCCTTTTGAGCTCTGCTGCGTCTTACGATCGTTTTCTTCCAAATGTTCTATTTTCTTTAATAAATGATTTTTCCCTTTATCGATTTTCGTAATTTTGGGATATAATCAGTGGCGGCTCGTGCCTGGGGCTGTGGAACTGCTGTGAGCAGCACCCCAAGTCATTTCTACTCAATATTATCGATACACGTTAAAATACATTTATTTTTTTCTTTCTACGTGATAATATATCATATATATATATATATATATGATATATATATATATATATATATATATATATATATAAGCATAAAAATAAAACTTTGCTTGGAGCTGCAAAATACACAGTTACACATTCTTACTAAAGTTCGCTTCACGCCCGATCCAGACGGCCGATATGAGCCAATTTGGAGCTGTAGTTTTCCCAGTTCCAAACTCTCGTGAAATGTGGTGTTAGCGCGTTTTCGCTTTTTTTTTTTTAAGAGGCTTGTTTACAAATGTGTTTTTATTATTATTAAAAAGTGTAACGTGGTCTTGTAAATAACATCTCCACCTTAAAAAAAATTCCCACATATTTAAATGCGATTTAAGTAGACAAAAATATACAATATGCCAAACTTTGTTTTTTAATTAAAAGTGTTCGGGCTTTTAGCCTTGAAGCTACCAATACGACTAATGTTATTTTTTTACCTATATGGCTTATTTTGTTTGTGTTTTTAAGTAGTTTGGAATCTATTTATTTTGTAGTCGTTAAACTTTACAGAATAAAAAATATGATCAAGCCTTTATGTGCTTTAGACTAAACATGCAACACAACATTAGCTACTTTTATTTTCTCTGCCGCTCTCCCCCGACCCAGGACTGCACCATAATAAACAAAGTCTCTGACAGCATAGACACATCACTCTCCCTCAACACTAGCGCACAAGTACATGTATTTGGTGACTTTAATGTCCACCACAAACAGGCTTGGATTCTCTACTTATACAGATGCAGCGGGTAGCATAACTCATAGCTTCTCTATATCTCGACCGCTATCACAAATTGTTACGTTTCCAACCCGTTTCCCTGACCAGGAAGAACACGCATCACTTTTAGATCTGTTTTTGACCAGTTGCCGATGATTGTATAACAAATGCTGACAGCCCACTTGGGAACGCTGATCATGCAGTAATAATGGTTGAAATCACCCTAAACTCTAGAGCCAAAGCTGAAGAGCCAGTGCTCCAAACAACGAGATATTATAAAAAGGCTGACTGGGAAGCCATCAGAGATCTCAGAGATGCCCTATGGGAAAATATTTTTCTCTTCCTGCTGAACAGTGTGTAAACGAGACCACTGAATGGTTCAAAACTGCAATCGAAGCGCATGTTCCCATGCGGAAATTTTAGAGCAAGCCCCACTCTCCCCAATGGTTTACTTCGCGTTGCGCAACTGCCATTGCTCAAATGCAGTATGCATACCGCAGATTTAACCGATATGTTCAGTTCGAAGAGACAGAAGTATTATAGCAGCTAGAAATAACGTTAAGAAAGAAATAGCGACAGCTAAGAGAATTTACGGAAATCACTAAAAAACGCATCGAAGCACAAAAACTAGTAACTCGTGACTTCTGGAAAATCTACAACAGTGTAGTAAATAATGGACAATCAACAATGCCCCCACTAACTAACAATCACGTGGTTGTTTGCTCAGCAACCGACAAGGCTAACATACTTGCCAGTCGGTTTGCCTCCAACTACACACTGGACCCTTCCAACCACCCACTACCTGACTTTTCTTGCGGACACACGCCACGCTAGACGATCTGAAAATTACTCCTGCTCAGGTGCATGCCATCATAAAAATCTTGACACGTCAAAAGCATGTGGACCCGATCTTATCCCAACTGTGTTATTAAAATGTGCTCAGCGGAAGTAGCTCAAGTTCTCTCCAAACTCTACAATAAATGCCTTAATAAATCTTGCTTTCTGGGCTGTTGGAAAACTGTTTCTCTTGTACAAGTATTCAAGAATTCTGGCGAAAGAACCAATTTAATTATCGCCCCATTAGCCTCCTCCCACTTTTTGCACAAATATTTGAGACCTTAATTAACAATGCTCTAGTCCGGCACCTTACAGATGCTAAACTTCTGACTTATCAACAATATGGACTTAGACAATCCCGTTCCACAGCAGACATCCTAACTGTAATCTCTGAACATATATACCATTCACTGGACAAAGCGAGGGAGGGCAGATCTGTAGCTCTAGATATATCTAGGACTTTTGACAGGGTATGTCATGAGGGTCTCCTCAGGAAGATTAGATCATACGGTATCACTGGTAGAATACTTAACATAATTAAATCCTTCTTAGATAAGAGAAAATCCAGGTTGTCCTCGACGGTCGTAAATCTAAACAATATGATATAAATGCGGGAGTGCCTCAGAGGTCTATCCTTGGACCTCTACTGTTCCTAATATTCATAAATGACCTCCATGACAAAACTGTCTCTGAGATGGGTATATATGCTGATAACACCACATTATAACAGGCACGACAGGAAAACAAATGAACACATATCTAAGGAAATGGCAGAAAAACTGGAGGGTGACCTCCGGTCTGTGGTGGAGTGGGGACAAAAATGAATGATCACATTCAATGCCGCCAAGACGAAACTAGTTTCATTCAATAATTACAAGAAACTTTCTCTACCACCTATAGCAATGGCCAGCGACTATCTGAGAGTACATCTTTCAAACTCCTTGGTCTAACGTTCACAGGAAACATGAGTTGGAACAATTACATTGAAATCATTGCCATGGGTGCTGCAAGGAAGGTGGGCTCTCTCTACCGTGCTAGAAAACTATTAACACCTGAAAGTATCCTGTACCTCTATAAGGCCACCATTCGCCCATGTATGAAGTATTGTTGTTATATTTGGGCTGGTGCATCTGCTACTAATCTCTCGCTCCTAGACAAGGTTCAAAAGAGAGTCGCCAATCTGATAGGCCCTGAACTGGCATCCAAGATTCAGCCTCTGTCATATCCACGAAATGGTGCATCGCTCTGCCTGTTCTACGTGTATTTTAATGGTGAATGCTCTGACGAACTGCAAGCACTTGTGCCCGCACAACGTAGAACACCCTCGACAAACCCGACAGGCTGCTAAATCCCACCTCCACACTGTAGAGATCTCTAGATGCAAAAAGATCATTCTACTCCAGTAGTTTCTTCCCCAGAACCGCTAGACTTTGGAATTTCATTCCAGGTCCCCGCTTCCTCAACTGTACTGACGTGCAGAAGTTCAAGTGTAACGTGAACCAACATCTTGCTGCCCAAACTCCTACATAGTACCCTAGTAGTTGTTTCCAAAGTGGAAATGTGCCTTGTTTGTGGTGAAAATGTAATAAAACATTTTTTACATTTTTTCTACAATACATTTTAGTTAGAAATGTTTTTAACTTATATATATATATACTAGACCACTCGTGACCCGTTGGGTCAGTACGTTATATTAGCTATGGAATTCATGTATGAGCGTGACACTTGTGGCATAAAGAAAATAGTTTTTTTTTACATAACAGAAGCATTTCTATGAAAGTATATTAAAATGAAAAAAGAATATAGATAGATTTCTATGAGTCGTTCTGTTTATTATAATTGTTATTTTTTTTTAAATTACAGTTACTGAATTATAAGTGGTTGGTCATACTTATAGGTAAATATGCACTGAACAGGTATCATAATCCTTATTATAGTTAAATTCAAATTTTGATATATCATCTTTTAAATGAAATTGTTAGTTGAAAGTACAGAATAATAAAAAAACACTCTCCACATGTTAATAATGGTTTTTTAAATAGAAAATGAAAATAAAATGTAACTTTTTTCATTTAATTTAAGCAAACATTCAGTACCCATTGTGTAAAATATTTAATTTGTATGTTAATAATAAGGTCAATAAAATTAAGACAATTCTTTTCTATTTACATTTTTTGTACAATTAATTTTTTTTAAAGAAAACTTTTGTTATCCTTTTGCTTAATTGAGACTTCTTATCAGGTTCTAACTCTCTTATATCCAGATTAATTATATTAATCAATTTATTTTATTGAATATGTATCGCTGAAAAGCAAGGGTGCTTAAGCACTTATTGTACAGAAAATAAATATTGTATTCATATGCTAATAATAAGGTCACTAAAACTAAGACAATACTTTTCTATTTACAACATTTTTTGTACAATTTGAGTGTTTTAAAAAAACTTTTATGTTTTCCTTTCGCTTAACTATCCAGTTTTACATCGCTCCCTTTTTCTCTCTCTCACACATACACGTAACTATTTCTCGCGTACGTAACGAAAACAGAGGGAGTAGGAGTGTTGAAATCTATGAGAGTGAAAGTGAGAGGTGTTTTCTTTCACCGCCGCTGTTTCTATTAATAATGAGTGTTGTTTTTTAAAAGGGAGAAGTTTTTTTGAAACTGCGACAGACTTTACGAAGTTGAATGTTTTTAGCCGTTTAAAAAAAAAAAACTACGGTTGATTTTATAAAATTATTTATTTATAATGACATGAATTAAATATTTCTCGCGTACGTAACGAAAACAGAGGGAGTAGGAGTGTTGAAATCTATTAGAGGGAAAGTGAGAGGTGTTTTCTTTCACCGCCGCTGTTTCTATTAATAATGAGTGTTGTTTTTCTTGTTTGTTTACTTTTGTTTTTTTAAAAGGGAGAAGTTTTTTTGAAACTGCGACAGACTTTACGAAGTTGAATGTTTTTAGCCGTTAAAAAAAAAAAAAAAACTATTTGATCAAATTAAATGAAATTGTTTGTATTAAAAGCGATATAAAAATTCCGGAATTGGAATAACGGATTGAAGACGTTTCTATTTACGCATGCGCAACCGGATGTTGAAAACCGGAAATCTGATTGCAAACATACAAGATCCATAGACTTTTAGTATTATATGGATATATATATATATATAATATATATATATATACACACACGCATATACATAAGTTATAAAATATATGTGGCGATTAAGCTACACTGAATATTCCGGTTGTCTGTGTCGTTTTTATATACGCACCTTCTATTGAGATTTTAGTTAGCCAATCAGCTTTCTAGTATCCACCGCGGCCTTTCTATCAGCCAATGAGCATGCACTTTTCAGACAAAGGCCCATTTGACCTCTGATTGACCTGTTCGTTTGTGTGTCCTCTATTTAGCCCGGATATCTAATTTCTTGACCTATTTTAAATCTAGGTTAGTTTATGTTATATATATATATATATATATATATATATATATATATATATATATGATAGTTTATGTGTATTCAGGTTTATTTAATTTATTTATTTGTTTATTTTCTATTGTTTTTGTGAATTTTAAAATTATTTTTTATCGCTATCCTAGAGTAAATTTTTATCCTGTGAATACAGTTGTTCGCTATTTCTCTTCTACAGTTATATAGATGTTGGGGTTCTTTAAAGTACAGGATAGCAAATTTTTCATGAAGACATAATCTACATGGGACGTTCAACGCCTGATATTCAAATATCTCAGCCAGGCATTAGCAACAACAAAGTATATTCGTAGCTCTAATTCTGAATGGTACAAACGGAAAAGTTGGCTTTGCAGCTGTAAACTAAAAAAAAGGCATAGTTTTGCTTTCCTTGTTTGTTGAATGGGGGGGGTTATGTAACGTGGACAAAAGATAGTTTCAGAACTATTAGCAAAATGAATGATAGAACTGAAAAGCATGAGAAGTCAAAGAAGCACGTTGACAATGTAGTTTTCCTATGAATTTTGGGGACCCTAAATATTAAAGAAAAACTTAGTGAGGCCTACAGACTTTCAATCAATCATCATAACATGAATGTTTAGAAGAACTGTGAAATTTTATCTTAAATAATAGATTGTATTTTATTTTGTGGGAACTTTGAAACTCCCTTACGAGGACATGATGAAAAAGATGATTCAGTTAATCCAAGTGTATTTAGAGGATTATTTAATTTTGCATCTTAATTAGATCCAGATTTAAGGAATCACTTAGAAACCAGTAGTCTCTTCAAAGGTGTTTCCAAGACTATTCAGAATGACATACTTGACTGTTTTTTTATAAATATACCGCGATGAAATAAGGGCAGAAATTAGCAAAGCTTCCTTTGTAGCTGTCATGGCTGACGATACAACAGATGTGTCTGAACATACACAAATGATCATTGTTCTACGGTACGTCTTGGATGAAAAATACTTGAACGATTTTGGGGATTCTTTATTCCAGAAAACCAAACCGCTTATGGGATATCAAAATGTATTCTACAACAATTAGATATAATCCTTCAAGGAAATCGCCAAAAACTGATAGCTCAGACATTTGATGATGCAAATGCCATGAAAGGCAAAACAGCTGGTGTTCAGGCGAAAATAAAAGCAGTTTATAGTAATGCACATTTCACTCACTGTTATGCGCATCAACTTAATTTAATGAGAAATGCAGAAAGCATTAGACGAAATGCTAGAATATTTATCTCATACATTTGGCTATTCCGACTTTCTTTTCTAGATCACCACAGCGTCTGTCCATTCTCAAGAAGCATCTGGATGTAAGCATTCCACGTCCATCCGCCACGAGGTGGAACTTTAACATAAATAGAGTTCATGTAAATGTTTAAGCGTTAAAAAACTGTCACTGAAATTCAGTCATATTGTGTCATATTGAAATTGGTTCTCAGGAAATTAGCATATATAAAGTCAATGAATACATAACAAATTTCAAAACTGCTATTTTAGAGGTAAGAAACACCAAATACTGTGAAAATCCTTCAAAAACACTAAAGGGCGAAGCTAAAGAACTGCGTGACTATATATCTGTTGACTATATATCTGTTTATCAGATATTCTTCAACTAAATATTTAATAATAATAATATTTGCTAAATTGTTTTACAAGAAAAGCTTTGCTAGTTCTAAGAAAAAAAACTACCTACAGAAGAGATATCCTTGACAACTGAAGCATATCCCATGATTGACAAAGGAAAGTTTGAAACTGAGCTAGAAATATTTTATAGTAGGTCAGATATCCATGAGTATTGCAAAGTAACTGATCTCCTGAAATTTATTTTGGAAAACAATTTAAACGATGTTCTTAGTGAAATCACAAAACTCATAAAAATTATCTTGACAATTCGCATGACTACATCAGAGGTAGAACGTTGTTTTTCAACTCTAAAAAGAATAAAATCTTTTCTAAGGAACACCATGGGTTGCGAAAGACTTAACGCACTTGCAGTGCTTTCAATTGATAAAAAAGTTGTTCAGCAATATATAAGAGGATTTGCAAATTCCTTTAACCGAACATAATTAAAATATTAATATGAATATTTTTTTTATTTATATTTCATAAAATTCTAAATTTCTTTAACCAAACTAAATTAAAATATATTTATGAATGATTTTTTCGACAGGTTTTGGGAAAATGAGTTTTTTTCGTGTTTTTAGTCAAACGTCAATGTTAATCGTTAGTTAAAATTTAAACAAATTAGAGATCCCGTTAAATATATCTTCTTCCCGCCAAAGCCGCTCGGAATTTTATAAAGTATATTTTCTTATGCACGTAATAGTTTGTAAAAAGTTAAGATATAACATATTTTTGTTCGTGTGTCTAATAAAGTTTGTAATATACAGTTTGTAATGTAAACGAAAAAAAAGAACACCTCATTTTTTATTAAAAATAAAATTAACATTGGCGTTTAACTTAAAACATTAAAAAATCTAATTTCAAAAACAGCCGCTCAGAAAACGTCAATTGGATTAATTTCTCCTCAACATCGTAATTTTTACAGACTCGAAGACACGTTGGAAATGTAAAACTTCAAGAAATCCAAATCAATTATTACTTATTTTCGTAAAACACAAGTTAAAAAATTGTTTACAAAAGTTTCACGTTTTATTTTATGCCAATTTGTTAATTTGTTTTACAATAAAAACGGATGTTCAGACTACTATTTGTTTCATGTGATGTTTTCACGAAACGAAAATATGTTCCAAACATCACGTACATTTTTCAAATAGTTTTATTTTTAAATAAGAAAATCACATTTTATAGCTGTTGTAGAAATTATCTATGATCCTCTACTAAAAATATCAGTAAAGAAAGATAACTCAACAATAAGCCGTGCTTATTGGCTTTATATTGTAATGCCTGCGAATTCCCATTAATCGCTAAAGATAGTTTTCCCTAAAATATTTTAACTACCTTATACATTTACATGACTTTTACAATATGATAAATTCGTTTCGTTATGGCTATGTACATCAGAAAATTTTTTCGGTGTGTGTGTATATTAATATTTTAAATAAACGCATTTAAAATGTAAACATGACATACCTACTAATCATGTCGAAATTAGAATAAATGTTAAAAAATATATCAAATTAACCTATAGAAAATAATTACGAGAAAATATAAAGTGTTTGTGTAGATTCGTAATCGTTTAAACCCAACACATTTCAGGTGTAAACATGTCGAAATGAACGTATGTTTAAAAAATTTACTCATAATGATCCAGTAAATGTGCTAGATGCATTTTAAACAAAAATCGTCCATAATTACGTTCTGTTTAAGGTTAAGCCTTTATTTAATACAATGTAATTCAAGTGAGATAAACCAGTTTTTCATACTGAACTGGTCTCATAACTCGTCCACATTAAAAACATTAAAAACGCAATGATTCAAGAAATTTTATTTCACTTGAAATTATTTTTTACTGAATCATTTTTCGTAATTCTTGGAATTTAGACTTATTTTGACATGACGAGTAAGTACGTAATTCTGTTTCATGTGAAATGTGTTAATTTATAAGATCGCTAATCTACACAAGAATCAGGTGTTTGTTTTTTGTTTGTTTTGTTTGTTTGTTGTACTGTAATCGATTTCTGGAACAAAAAATATATAAATGTTAAATTTTTATACCAGAAATATAAATGTAGGATTTTTCAAATTATATTCAATTTTTACCGTATCTTGTAAAAACAAATAAACTTTTCTGTTGGAACTTCTGCAGTTTATGTACCGTGTTTTTTTTTTGTTTTTTTTTTTTAGATGGGAGTTAAATTCAAATTTATAGTATTTATTGTTAGTTTAAGTTCGAAATGGGCCCTTCCCTCTTGGGTTTCTTAATAACGGTATTATTTCGATTTACAATTGAACAAATTGTTTCGTAATGTTTTTAATTTATATATATATATATATAATCATTTTTAAATCTTTTCATAAACAGCATTTTTCAGGATTAAAAAAATCATAAATATACTTTTTTTTATACCTCATGAACGAATTGTTTTTTTCGTACGACGGCATCATTAATTTCAGTAAAAAAAAAAAAAAAAAAAAAAAAATTCCTTCAGTATGCGAACGCGATGTGATACGACACCCCACTACGCCCGTTTGCACGCGAACATATCATCTGAGAAAACACTACCGAGTGTGGTGAAATGGCACAAAATAGTCCCAAGGTCTAAGGGTTCATACCATGCAAACGGTAAATTTGCGGCGGCTTTGATTATCGGATTCGTTGTCAGCGACCTCGATTACCCCTAAAAAAGCAAATTAGATGTTTTGACGTAAGATAAAATTTACCGTAAATAATTTGAAATAAGGTTTGAAATATGTTTATAAGTAATTATTATCTTTCAGATTAACAAAACAATATTTTCAGTAATTTTACGAAAAACCTTTAAATAAATTAATTTTCTTTTAATGGCCAAATATTGCTAATATACTATTAAGCATGGAATACTTTGATGAATCGATACAAAAAAAATAATTAATAACTGCGCATTTTGCTAAAATATGATAATTTATTTCAACAATTCCTTGTTACTTAATATCAATTCAGCTGTAGTCGACTACAGATGCTAAAAATAGTTGTTCTGTATTAACAAACATTTGTTACCTCCTTTTCCAAAATTACGAACATGTCTGCACGATGCAAATTGCCAAGAAATTAGGAAAAGGGACCGAAAGTTAATTTTTTTTTTCCGTAGTGTTTTTCTTTAACCGCACACGTATTAAATCTATGATTTCAAAATAGAATTTTTCCGGATTAAAAATTCATAATATACTTGTTTTTTTTACACCTCATAGTACTGCCGTATTCCATATAATATATTTCTGAATTCATTGTTTTTCATACTACGGTGCCATTAATTTCTGTTAAAATACTAGATTTTTCGGTAAAATCCATTGAAAGCGGTCGGTGGTTCTATGAGAAAATGAAGCTGTGTACGCATTATAAATGTTTCTTTTCTGTGTCTTACGTTATACATTAGTACATTAGGGGTCATTTCGAGTTAAAAGTTTATTTACTGCACTCATCTGGACTAGAGAAAATAATATATTTATGATTTCATTGTTTTTCATACTACAGTGCGATTAATTTGTTAAAATGCTATATTTTTTCTTCAGTATATGCAGAATACAGACCGTGCTATTTTCGCTAGGATTTTCGGCAGTCTTGCGCTTGCGGTGAAGTCCCGGCAAAGTTCGACAACTCTTGAAGGGTCACATCAGTATTTTACACCGTCAAATCAGAATATTACGAATTATTAGTTTTAAAATAAAATTATTAAAGTTTAAAAAAAAATGTGGGTTTGTATTACTGTACACAGATTCGAAAAAGTTGTCAAAAAACAAATATATAACAAATAAATGCTACCAAAGGAAAGATAAGGTACTTTTCTACCAAACTGGATAATTTTTTTAGGGTTTTTATTTAATGTAACATGTTTATCAGCTCGAAAAACATACAATGTTTACCGATGTATTGGAAAATTGCAAATGGCGGAGCGGAGCAAGCACTCTCGGTAAACACAGTAAGCTTGTGAAAACGAGTTAAAACTAGAAAATACACAAAATACTATTAAAAACCCGCCTATGTCATGGTAACATATATTGAGCGAGTTTCTAACAGTATTTTTGTGAGTTTTAACTCATTTTCCCAAGCTTAGTGTTTACCAGAGAGTGCCACTGCCCCGCCATTTGCAAATTTCGGATACATCGGTAAACATTGTATGTTTTAGAGCCTAATAAACATGTTACACTAAATAAAAACATTAAAAAAAACTATCCAGTTAGGTAGAAAAGTGACTTATCTTGCCTTTGATAACATTTATTTACGTATTTGTTTTTTGACAACTTTTTTTCGAATCTATGTGTACAGTAATACAAACCCAAAAATGTAATTAATAAAAAAATATTTAAATATTGGAAATAAGCACTTGATTAAATAAAGTAAACGAACAAAATATACGTTTTTATATATTTATAATTATTTATTTAACAGAAAAAAGAAACAATTATATTAATTATATTTTTTATATCAATTACATATTTTTTTTTATTTTTAAACTAATAATTCGTGATTTGACGGTGTAAAATACTGATGTGACCCTTCTAGAGCCGTCGAACATTTTTTTTTTCATCGGATTATTAATGAAATGTCACTAATCAACCAGATTATCAAAAAATAAATTAATTAAATTAAAAAAATACAGACATATTTCATTATTTAACTTAAAAAAAAAAAAATTGCTTCGTTTCTAATATTAAGTTCCCGTAAATCGATAATCTATTTTCGGAAGCATCGACTTTTTTCGGCTAATTTTCGCAAATATTGATTTTCTAAAAAAGCTGTTTGGCTTTCAAAAATGCCAATACAGGGTTACATTTGGCCAAAAAAGTTGATGCTTCCAAAATGAGGCAGTCTTGCACTTGCACTTACACCCGGCAAAGTCGAAAGTAAGTTCGACAACTCTAGAAGGTTCATATCAGTATTTTACATCGTCACTTGATTAAATACATTTTTATATATTTATAATTATTTAACAGAAAAATTAAACATTTTTTTAGAAAGTAGTATTGTCTTAACAGAAAAACGAACAAAATAAAATCTGAAGTAATGAACCAGAACCACGTAACAATATAAATTTATACAAAATAAAACAACTTTGAAAATTAAACATTTCTTAAAATGTTGTTGTCTTATGCTTTTAATAATTCGAAATTATATTAATTATATATTTTATATTAATTACATATTTTTTTTTATTTTAAAACTAATAATTCGTGATTTGACGGTGTAAAATACTGATATGGGCCCCTTCTAGAGTTGTCGAACTTCGCCGGGACTTAACTGCCAGACTGCTGGATTTTCAAGTTAAATTCAATTTTTACAATATATTGTTAAGCAAAAATAAAAAAATAAAATAAAATAAATAAATAAATAAACTTTTCTGTTGGAACTTCTGCAGTTTACGAACCGTGTTTTTTTGTTTGTTTTGTTTTTGTTTTTTGTTTTAGATAGGATTTTCAGGTTAAATTCAAATTTATAGTAGTTATTGTTAGTTTAAGTTAAAAAAAAATAGTTAAATGGAGTCCCCTACCTCTTCTGGTTAAGTTTCTAAATAATAACGGTATTATTACAATTTACAATTAAACAAATTGTTTCGTAGTATTTTTCTCAAGTTTAACAGTAACATCATTTAAAAATGTTTTCATAAATAGCATTTTTTCAGTAATGCTTATTTTACATAAGATATTCCTGAATTCATTGTTTTTCATACGACGGCGCCATTAAATTCTTTAAAAGAAAATACAGCAAATGTCATGAAATGTTTGAGACCAAAGACCCCCCCCCAAAAAAAAAAAAAACGCGCGTTATTTCAAATGTTTATCTCTTTCTTATTAGCACGTTTTTTTTTTCAGAACTTAAAAAGAAAAATGAAATTATGAATATAAAAACAAAATTATCTGGCATGTTATGTTATGTGCTTAAATAATAAATTATTGCTCAGAAACTTATCATTTAGCATCGAGAAAATATTGTAAATATTCTGTACTTTCACCTAACAATTTAATAAAAGCGATACCGTAAAACTTGAATTTCTTGATTAAATAATTCTAAAAACGCTATGGAGTTCAGTTCATCGAATTCCTTATAAACAATTTTTGTCGCAAAGAGAACGACAATATTAGTAAAAAATGTTCCTTCCTTTTCTTTTAATAATAATAATTACAAACTCCGAATCTTTTTTTTTTAGTTTTTTTTTTTTAATTTTATTTTATTTTTATATATTTTTTTTACAGATTACATTGCCTTTTACTTATAGGATGTTCAGGTTGAATTCAATTCTTATGATTTTTGTTGTTTATTAAATTTTATATGAAACTACAGAATAGTTTATGTTCCCGCTCACCATGTTAAGCATGGGTTTCTAAATAATAGCGTTACTATTTCAGCACGGTCCGTGTTTTGTATAAGCAGCAAAAAGTTAAGTTATAATTTAATCTGAAAGGGGAAAAAGGTTTGTTAAATTAATGTTTCTTCAATTCTGGATCCATTTATAAAACAAATACATTTTTTGTGCTAATGCAGAGAGTGATCCGCGCTATTTTTTAAATCATACGTTTAATTAAATTTTCGTTAGAGTTTTTCGTATATTTTTAATATTTCGGTGTTAATGCAGAGAGTGATCCGCGCTATTTTATTTTAATTGTACTACCACGTTCAATTAAAGTTTTATGATATTTTTTTTAAATTCAATTGTAAGGTTAAAGTTCAGAATAGGTACAAAACACCCTCCCCTCCCCATGTTAAGAATGGCTCTTTAAATAACGTTATTATTTCAGCACGGGTCACTCTCTGCATGAGTACCAAACTTTTAGTTTCCAAAGAAAATTAAAAATAAAAAAGATTTTTTTTAGATAGTAAATTGCTTTCTATAAATTCATGTACACAATTTTGGAGGAACCGATTTAAAATATTGAACGTTGAAATGACTTCATAGTCGACAGTCATTTAAAGTGGAAAACTATACATTTACCATTTCAATTTCTTTACCGTTTACATTTCTGGTGCTAGTGCATTTACTGATCTGAGCTATTTTTTTTAATCGATAATTGCTTAAATCATAAAAAACAAAAACTACAAACATTTATACGTGTCGGGCATGTTGTTTTCTTTTGAACTCTGCAATTCGACATTTTATTTTCGAAACAAATAAAACTTTAAAATACGTCTACTTGTTATATATTTGTTTTAAAAAAAGTTTTTTTGTAACCTTACTATTTCAGCACGGTCCGTGTTTTGTATTAGCGCCAAAAAGTTAAATTGTAATTTAATTTGAAAAAAGAAAAAAGGTTTGTTAAAATAATGTTTGTTAAATTTCGGATCAATTTATAAAACAAATGGATTTTAGTTTCCAAAAAAAAAATATATATATATATATATATATATTTTAAATAGTAAATTGCTTTCTATAAATTCCTGTACAAAATTTTGGAGGAACCGATTTAAAATATTGAACGTTGAAATGACTTCACAGTCGACAGCCATTTAAAGTGGAAAACTATACATTTTACCATTTCAATTTCTTTACCGTTTAAATTTCTTTAAACAAAACTGATCCGGTAAAGAGAAAATCGAGATGTTCATAGAAATAAAAAAAAAAAAAAAACACCAACGTAAAATGCATTGCATTGTTAAAAGTAATAAAATATCGAAAAACAATCTTACCTTTCGTTGTAAACAATTGAATACGAAAAAGGCAATAAAAAATTTGGATGATTTCTTTTTTGTTTATGTCAAAAATTGAAAATTAGTCCGTTTGTAGGGATTTCTTTACAAAATTAATACAATTTCGTGTGTCCAATTCATTAAGAAATCCAAGAATGAATGAATGTTGAAAAAGTTAAAAATTAAAAACTCAAAAACACGATTGAAACGTGGATTTTAAAAATGGATGAACAAAAAATGAAAGTTTAAAATGAAAATATATGAAGATTAAAAAATATTAAAAGATTAAAAAAGATAAAACGTTATAATGAAACGTTTTCAGTTTTTAAATGTCCGTTAATTACGTGTTAGAAAACGTTTTCCTATCAACGTATTGTCCATTCATAAGATTAAAATAATTAAAATGAGAAAAAGAATAAAACTAAGATATCTTTGTTCTGCGTTACTTATATGCTAACGGCCAAGAACAGTTTATATAACTGTTTAAATGAATATATATTATGCAAATATATATTATGTAAATATTTCTGTATTTCAATTAAAGTAGTGTATATATATATATATATATATATATATATATATATATATATATATATATATATATATATATATATATATATATATATATATATATATATATAACAACATAACTTCAACCATCGTTGGTATTTTTTATTTTATTCTTATATATATATATATATATATATATATATATATATATATATATATATATTTATATTTAAATATATATATATTTACATATATATATTTATATTTAAATATATATATATATTTATATACATATTTATATATTTAAATATATATATATTTAAATATATATATATTTTTAAGAGATAGTATCGTAGTAATCATTAGTATTGGATATTTGATAGAGTGCCTTACGTAAAAGAGCGGTTTGTCAGAAATTTGTTTATGTTAGACTTGAAGACATCCAATTTGTAGCCAGATATGAAACAAGCAAACAGAAGAAAGTTCCGCAGTCGTGCACTTCTAAGAAAGAAGCTCTGCTCATGGAATCTACGTTTGGATTTAGACAGAGATAAGGGGTGGGGAAAATTAACGACAGTAGTTTCAGCTAGACGCGTGTTTTCGTGAAAGATTGGCGAGGGGGGACGAGAGATTGGAGCTCAGATTAACACTTGCCATGGAGATAACGATAAAACAAAGGCAGGCTCCCAACGTCTATTCTGTGGGAATGCAGGCTGCAGAGAAGAGAAAATGGCATCCCCCACTAAGCCACAAAGTCATTTTGTACTCTGTCAAGGCAGGATTGGCTGCTTTTAGCAGCTCCTGTCCAGATGTGGCAGCAGTACTCCATCCTTGGAGGTACTTGGCTTTTATACAGATATAGAATTACATCAGTAGTGAGATATCTTCTGGAGCGGTAGAATGATCCCACTATTTTCCCAGCGTCGTTGGTAAGATACCTGATGTACGTGTTCCATTACAATTAATAGTTACATAAACAATATTATCGATCAATATTTAGATAAAGAAGTTCGCTTTGTTCATAGCGAATTACCTGCAAAGCATAATCGAATGATGGTTTTATCGTTTAGCTGTAGTTTTTCCTCTTTTACTGGCAAGTACACCAAAGCATAGTGAAGGGGCGCTACTCTTTTCCCAAGGATCACTCCACTTACTCTGTCCTTAGTATGATTCGACCAAGGAGTGAATTCCAGGCTCCCAGTCCATTAGCGAACACTCTAAGCAGCGTGTTAAAAGGTTAGAGTACTTGTTGACATTTGATTTGAAGAAGACTATGTTTTAGTCTACAAGGAAGCATCTCCATGGTAACGTGTTTCACAAACGAGAACTCTTACATGTTCATGGAAATTTCTCTTGACAATAAACACATGGAATATAAAGGGAAAGTTTCTTGTGATGAAAACACTGATATTTTTTTTAAGTTGTCATCGCTAATTTAATAAAGCAATACGTTTTTTATTTTTTTTTTAAATGTGTGTATGAAGATAATAAATAGGTTTATGACTTGTAATGTAATTATGTGAATTTTATATGAAAATGAGTTAAAAGCGATTAATAGAAATAAGTGTTACTTTTTGCATTAGTAAAATTTTTAAATTTGGCTTGTTGGTTTTTTGTCAAAAACGAAAGACGAAAAAAAACTTTTGTTTAAGTTTTTGTTATAGAAAATAGATTTGGATTTTGACGACCATAACTGTCAAAGCCAATTTAGTGAAACCAATCGAACTGGAATATTGAATAATAGTATTCTCATGAAAATCAGATCACAATGTATTACTGGACGAATAATTAATATAATTAAATTCTTCTTAATGAAAAGAAGAATCCAGGTTGCCCTCGATGGTCGTACATACAAACACTATAATATAAATGCGGGTGTACCTCATGGGTAGATCCACGAATTTTGATTATTCCTATTATTCATAAATGACACCCGATTAAATTGTCTCTGAGATGGGTATATTTGCTGACGACACCGAGGCGAAAACGAATGTACACGTATTCAGGGTAATGTTGGAAATCCTAGAGGAAGACGTCTGATCTGCGGTGAAACGGGACAAAATGGATGGTCACATTCAATGCTGGCAAGACTAAACTCCTTGCCTTTAATAACTACGAGTAACCTTTTCAACCACTAATAGCCATGGCTAATGATACATTACCTGAACGTACTTATTTCAAACACCTCGGCTTAACGTTCAGGAGGAACATGAGTGGGAGCCCGTACATTGAGTGCATTGCCAAGCCTGCTGCAAAGAAGATGGGCTTACTCCATCGTGTTATGAAGTTACGCCTGAGAGTATCCTGTTCAGTTACAAGTCCACCATTCGCCCATGTATGTAGTATTGTTGCCATATTTCGGCTGGTGCATCTGCTACTTGTCCCTTCCTCAGACAGGCTCAAAAGAGAGTCGCAAACTTAATAGAACCCGCACTATCCATTAGGCGTTTTAGCCTAATGGATAGTGCGGGTTCTATTCTAATTGCTGTCCCACTGACGAAATGTTGCATCCCCTGCCTGTTTAACAAGTACTTTAATGGAAGGTGCTCCGAAGAACTACAAGTCTTACATTATATATATATATATATATATATATATATATATATATATATATTAACACGTCTTGTATCCCTTTAACGTAAACACCACAGACAAACCCTACAAACAGCAAAATTCTACCTCTACACATTAGAACTCCCTAGATGTAAAAATCCTTCTGTTTTAATTGTTTCTTCCCTAGACCTTGAAATTCTCTTTCGGTTTCTGTTTCCCTAACTGTACTGACATGCAGAAGTTCAAGTGTAATATAAACATACATCTTGCTGCTCAGCTCCCTACATATTTTTTTTTGTAAATTATGTCCAAAATATTTGCCCCCTATATCAAAGTGGCACTGTGCTTTGTTTGGAGTGAAAATGTCAGAAAAAAAAACAGATTATTATTAGAAATATAAATTTAAATTTATGTTTATATAAATACATACATACATATATATATATATATATATATATATATATATATATATATATATATATAAATAAATACACATATATATATTTATATAGTAGAAATAGTAATTAATAAAAAATGAAGTGCTCGATTCGATACTGTAAAAGTCTGAGGAAGCTACAGACGGCCAAAAAAACGGCCGGGTAGCTAAAACAATAATATAACTTGACAGAAAGATACGGTAATAAAATAAACGTATATATATATATATATATATATATATATATATATATATATATATATATATATATATATATATATATATATACTAATTTAATTTAAATGCATATATATTTACATAATATATATTTATATATATATATATATATATATATATATATATATACTAATTTAATTTAAATGCATATATATTTACATAATATATATTTAAATATATATATATATATATATATATATATATATATATATATATATATATATATATATGTGTGTGTGTGTGTGCGTGCGCGCATTGAAATATTTATTCAAACTGCTGTTGACCGTTAGCATATAAGCAACGCAGAACAAAGACACCTTAGTTTTATTTTTTTTCTTATTTATAATTATTTTAGTCTTATGAAAAACAATACGTTCTAAACTTGATAGTAAAACGTTTTCTAACACGTAATTAACTGACATTTAAAAACTGAAAACGTCTCATTATAACTTTTTATCTTTTTTAATCTTTTTTAATCTTCATATATTTTCATTTTAAACTTTCATTTTTTGTTCATCCATTTTTTAAATCCACGTTTCAATCGTGTTTTTGAGTTTTTAGCTTTTTAACTTTTTCAATGTTCATTTACTCTTGAAATTGTATCAGTTTACTAGAGAAATCCCTACAACGGACCAAATTTTCAATTTTGAACAAAAACAAAAAAGAAATTATCCAATATTTGATTGCCTTTTGTTTTCGTATCCAATTGTTTTCAATGAAAGGTAAGATTGTTTTTCGATATTTTATTACTTTTAACAATGCAATGCATTTTGCATCAGTGTTTTTTTTTAAAGTTTTATTCGTATGAACATCTTGATTTCTTCTTTACCGGATCAGTTTTGCTTAAAGAAATTTGGTACTAGTGCACTTATTGATCCATGCTGAAATAATGATGTTACTATTTAAAAAGCCATACCTTACATGAAGAGGGGAGGATGTTTTTTTTTTACTATTCTATAACTTAACCTTACAATTAAATAAAAAATATATAAAACTTTAATTCAACTTGGAAATACGATTTTAAAAATATTTTTACCTTAACCTTACAATTAAATGAAAAAAAAAACTTTAATTAAACTCGAAAAGACGATTTTAAAGATAGCTCAGAGCAGTAAGTGCAGTAGCAGCAGAAATTTTCATTAAAGAAGTGTAAACGGTAAAGAAATTGAAATAGTTAATGTACAGTTTTCCACTTTAAATGACTGTCGACTGTGAAGTCAGGTTAGGGTTAATAGCTCAGATCAGTAAGTGCACTAGCACCAGAAATTTAAACGGTAAAGAAATTGAAATGGTAAATGTATAGTTTTCCACTTTAAATGACTGTCGATTGTGAAGTCATTTCAACGTTCAATATTTTAAATCGGTTCCTCCAAAATTTTGTACATGAATTTATAGAAAGCAATTTACTATCTAAAAAAATCTATTAAAAATATTTCTTTTTCTGTTCATTATTTTTCTTAAATAAAAATTATTAATTTTTTTTTAATTTTTTTTACAAATGGATCCAGAATTGAACAAACCCTTTTCTTTCAAATTAAATTACAATTTAACTTTTTGGTGCATATACAAAACACGGACCGTGCTGAAATAGTAACGTATTATACAGAAACCCATGCTTAACATGGGTAGCGGGAACATAAAATAATAATTTGTAGTTTCATCAAAAATTTACTAAATAATAAAAACCATAAGAAGTGAATTTAACCGGAACATCCTATAATTAGTAAAAGGCAATGTAATCTGTAAAAAAGATTCGGAATAAGTGTTTCTATTTATTATTATTGGTACTTCTACAGTTTACTCAATACATCAAAAAATGAAAATATCGAAGAAAGGTTATATTGCACGTCTCCGATATGGAACGAAATTCTCCGAAGAAAATGTCATTTAATTTCATCAAGTAGTTTTGGCTGACTTCAACACGCTCTCATAAGAATGTGGGTTTCCGCTAAAAAAAAAAACCTACTCGATAAAATTAAATAAACATTTTTTCGGAGATATTCAGTCCGAAACGGATACGTACAATATAACCTTTTTCTTGATATTCTCATTTTCGAATGTCTTTACTAAACTCTACAAGTACCTTATTATTAAAAAAACAATAATAAGTTTATAAAAAAAATAGAGGTATTTAGCTGAGAAGACAACAAACATAAAAGATTTTGGACTAATGCACTTATTGATCCGAGCTATTTTTTTAATCGTATTTCCAAGTTTAATTCAAGTTTCATGATATGTTTTTTATTCAGTTGTAAGGTTAAAGTACAGAATAGGTACACAACACCCTCCCCTTTCCACGTTAAGAATGGCTTTTTAAATAATAACGTTATTATTTCAGCACAGACCAATAAGTTCACTAGTACCAAGATTTTTAAAAAGTCAAATATATAACAAATAGACGTATTTGAAAGTTTCATTTGTTTCCAAAAAACAATAATGTCGAATTGCAGAGTTAAAAAGAAAACAATATGGCCGACAAGTATACGTTTCTATGTGCTTTGTTTTCATGAAGACTTCCTACTTGAATGTTTGAATGTCGACCATCTTGTCGTTCTGACTTACCAACTCGTCACTAATTGTGTTTTTAATTAAATAGACGATTTAAAACATGTTCAACCAATAATAAAAATAACCAGGTAGGTAGGAGATGGTGGATGGCCTATCAGCTGAAAAATGACGTTATCGCCAAGGTCCTTGCAAGCAAGATATGTGACAGACTTAAACTGTCGATAATTAGCAGAAATTTTCACAGAAAACTTCAAACTTGGATTAAAAAAATAGATAAATAAAGAACACGATGGTTTATACTGAAACTCATACAATATTAATAAAAAAAAAATTGAAAGGGGGGGAAGTTGTTTGTTTAATACGTTAAAAAATTGAACATTTCGTTGTATTATTGATTTTAAAAATTAGAATATGTTCCTTATTTACTTATAAAATACATTAAAAAAAGGAACACCATTTGATTTGTAGTGAAACTGAAGTCAAGTCAATATAAATAAATAAAAGATATGCATGTTAAATTAGGTATGTTTGAAACAGAAGACAATCAAATGTTGCCAAAAACATGAAATATGAATTAAGGCAAAAAACGAATACAATAATTAAACAATTTTTAAAAAATTAAAACTAAAAATACATTTTATAAAAATGAACAACAATATTTTGAAAATGGAAACTAAAAAACGATGAATTTATTTAACTGAAAATCGAACAATAATTAAATAAAACTTAAATTCAAACAAATAAATGTATAAGCAAAAATACTAATGCAGAAATATTTCAAACATTCAATATTAAAATATTACAAAAATCTATTGTAGAATTTAATCAAAAGTTTGAATATTTCCTTTTTTGATATTTTTTTTTTACTTGTATTGTCATTCTCTTTGCGACAAGAATTGTTTATAAGAGAATTCGATGAACTCCATATCAGCATTTTTAGAATTATTTAATCAAGAAATTCAAGTTACAATATTGCTTTTATCAAGTTGTTAGGTGAAAGTACAGAATATTTACAACACCCTCTCCATGTAAAATAATAAGTTTCTAAGTAATAATTTATTATTTCAACACATAACATAAATAACATGCAAGATATATTTTTTATATCCATATTTTTTAAAATACGTTCTGAAAGTTTGTCTTTGCTTTATCGTTATTTTCATGGCAAGTGCTCGACTGAGCTTCAATCTATGGTCCCTCCTCGCCAAACTTTCACAAGAAACACTCGTTTAGTTGAAAACACTATCAATAATCCTCCCCACCTTTTATCCGTGCCTAAACCTAAACGTAGATTCCATGAACAAAGCTTCTTTCTTAGAACTGCACGCCTGTGGAACTGTCTTTGTTTTCCTGCTTTCCAGCTGACTACAATATTGTAGGGTAATAAATAAGAGCACCGGATTACCGGTGTAGGGTAAGGAGTGAGGTCCCTTGAGAAAAGAAGAGGAGAGTCCGTACACATGAGGCATGGACGCAAAAAGTTCTTCTCCTAAAAGACAATGTTGGACAGGCAGAGTACAACTCTAGAATACAGTCCTCACTCCTCCCGTAAACCCCACTATTGAAGTGAGTAATCTTTTTACCTTAATGTTCTGGATTGCAGTGTTGTCATGTTTTCATGTTTGTTAATAAATTCTTGTCGTTTATACTTGTTGTACGTTTAGTAATTATTAAAGCTGGTCGGTAGTTTTGGGACTTGGAAGAACCTAAAGACGTACCAACAATATGGTTGTCTTCAAGTCTAATGTAAACAAGCTCTTGATAAGCCGTTGCCCTTAAGTTAGCAAATTTACTAAAGTTTCATTACTGACAATATTGTCCAATTGATATCCTCGAGTGGCCCTTGGCCTTGATAAGCGGCGATGCCTATGTAAAAAAAATAATATAAATGTACTAATCAGAAAGAAAAAAAATTGAAATACCACACTTTTTTTTTTTCTTAGTCTGAAACATTTCATAACTTCACTTTGCCGTATTGAGATGGTGTGATGTTTTTTTTTTATCGCAATCATCTGCAATGTAATTCATTGTCTTTCGGAAATGAAAAAAAACACACAGTAAATTTCGGTCCCTCTTCCTAGTTTATTGGCAATTTGGATCGTGCAGGCATGTTCGGAATTTTGCAAAGGGGAAAGGTAACAACTGTTTGTTAAAACAGAACAACTATTTTTAGCATCTATAGTCGACCACAGGTGAAGTGACATTAAGTAACAAGGAATTGTCGAAAGAAATTATCGTATTTTTAGCAAGATGCGCAGTTATTTATCGATTTTTTCTTTTTTTTTTTGTATCGATTCTTCAAAGCATTTCCCACTTAATGGTATATTAGTAATGTTTGTCCCACTGAAAGAAAATTTATAATTTATTTTTTTAAAGAATTTTAAAGTTTTTCGTAAAATTACTGAAACTATTGTTTTGCTAATCTGAAAGATAATAATTACTATAAACATATTTCCAACATTAATTAAAATATATTCTCATTTTTTACATTAGCTAAAATAAAAAAAATAAAAAAAAGAATGGACGTTTTTATATACTGTTTTCTAACAAAAAATAATATAGTAAAAATTGGATTTAATTTTAAAATCCTCACTAAAATATAGTACGCCCCGTATTCTACAATACTGAAGAAATATGTATATATATATATATATATATATATATATATATATATATTACAAAAATAAATGGCGCCGTCGTATGAAAATAATTAATTCAGGAATATATTATCTGAAATACGGCATTAATGAAAAATGCATTTATGAAAACATTTAAAAATCATTTTACTGTTATATAAGTTAAGAAATACACTACAAAATAATTTGTTAAATTGTAAATTGAAATAATAGCG
>NC_136527.1:169380861-169495861 GCF_053919585.1 Euprymna scolopes
AACACAGGTCAGCTGCAGGTATAACATGATCAACAATTTTCTCCATGAGTGCAGTTGCAGCAGAACGCGTACGATTTTTCGATTAGGATACTAATAATTTGCGCGGGTTTTCAGATCGAATAATAATTTTAAAAAAATCAACAATAATAATAAAAAATCAACAATAATAAAAAACAAAATAGATTTTATTGGTTTATTCCTCGAATCACAAAAATTAATAAATATGTGATTATATTGTTTATATATTTTTTAAAAATCCTATACATGTTTGAAGCCAAATCTTTCAGCAAAGAAGGCCAAATTCAAAGACAAAACCACATTTTTTAGATAAAAAAGTCCAATTTTAACTTTTTCTTTAATAATTACTATTAAACAAATAGTGTTTTCCTTTTTAAATGCCCTGTATATTGTTTTATTAATATTTAAAATAATAAAATGTGTTTATTATTAAAAATAAATATTAATATTTAAAATAATACAATGTGTTTATTATTAAAAATCGAATCATCACAAAAATTAACTGTTCCCATAGTAACCAAAAGCGGTGTATAGGGAAATTAGTTCCTTTTGTTGTGAAAGGGGGTTAGAGACTATTGTCTCGAGCTTTATGCCGGAATACCGAAATGTGACCATGCGGGTCCGGGTCAATGTCAAGTTTCTTTCCAACTACTCAAAAACCTTTAAAATGACGACTTCTACATGTTTTCAATTGTGCTGAAAACGAATATCACATTTAAATTGGGGACAGATAAGTAGTTTTCTTGATATGAAGAAATTACTTTTTTAAAAAAAGTGTGGGATCATTGTCTCATATAAATTTCACGTAAAAAAAAAAAAAAAAAAAAAAAAAAAACACCCGCCTTCTGGTCACCTAATAATTTCGTCATATAAAACAAATTTGAAAATGGAAAAAAATGAACGAATCTCTTAGTAAAAAAACAGCGCCGGTTTTTGAGGGTGCTGAAAACGAATATCACACTAGCTAAATGAACTGAAAGTTTAATACCAAATTCTTCTTAAAAATTTCTTTATGATATGAAGAAATTACTAAGTGACCAAAAAGTGGGTGCTCATTTTACGTTACTTTTATATAGAAAAGTGACCCCCCACTTATTGAAAACGTAATTTCTTCATATCATGAAAACTACTTATCTGCCTCAAATTTAAATGTGATATTCGTTTTCAGCATCACCGAAAACCTTTTCAAGTCGTCATTTTAAAGTTTTTGAGGAGTTGGAAAGAAACTTGTCGGATTACCGAAATGTATTTATTTAAATATTAAAATAAGTTTACAATATGAAAGGTGAATTATTTTTTTACGCTTTAAAAAATCTCATTCAATAACTTTTTAAATAATCTGAAACAGGTTTTTTTTTTTTTTTGCAATCTCCTCCAAAAATGTTGATTTTAAAAATAATATTAAGCATAAAAAGGTTTAATTTTATTGCAATCCAATAAAATATTGATTTCGTCAATAAAAATGTGGATACTCATACAGAGAGTGATCCGTGCTGAAATAATAACATTATAAAAAGCTATTCTTAACATGTGGAGGGGGGTCTATTCTGTACTTTAACCTTACAATTGCATAACAAACATATCATAAAACTTTAATTAAAGTTGGAAATACAATTTAAAAAATAGCGTGGATCACTCTCTGCATTAGCACCAAAATGTGTTTATTTAAGAAAAATTTACGTAATTTCTGCGAAAATCATAATGTTAACTGCTTTTTTCAGTATTTAATTGTTTACAAGTGCACTTATTGATCCGTGCTGAAATAATAACGTTATTATTTTAAAAGCCATCATTAACATGGGGAGGCGAGGGTGTTTTGTACCTATTCTATACTTTAACCTTACAATTGAATAATAATAATAAAAAAACAATTCATAAATTTAATTGTTTACAAGTGCACTTATTGATCCGTGCTGAAATAATAACGTTATTATTTTAAAAGCCATCCTTAACATGGGGAGGCGAGGGTGTTTTATACCTATTCTATACTTTAACCTTACAATTGAATAAAAAAAAAACATATCATAAAACTTTAATTAAACTTGGAAATATGCTTTAAAAAATAGCCCGGATCAGTAAGTGCATTACCACCGCCTATATGTGTGTGTGTGTGTGTGTGTGTGTGGATCACTCTCTGCATAAGTAAAGTAAATTAAGATTTAAAAAAAAAACGTGCAAGTTAACTTCACAGTCGGCAGCCATTTTGAGTGGAAAACTATGCGTTTGCCATTAAAAAAGAAATTTTTTATTACATTTTTACCCCAAACAAGACACATTGCCACTTTGATGTAGGGGGCTACTATCAGGAACATAAGCTGCAGGGGTACTACGTGGGGAGTTGGGCAGCAAGATGTCGGTTCACGTTACACTTGAACTTCTGCATGTCAGTACAGTTGGGGAAGCAGGAAGCCAGAAGAGAATTTTTAAGTCTATCAGTTCTGGGAAAGAAACAATTAGAGTAGAAGGCTTTAATACCTCTAAGGATCTCTACTGTGTAGGGGTGGGACTTTGCTGCTTGTCAGGTTTGTCGGGGGTATTTTCATTAAGGGGGTACAATAGCTTGTAGTTCGTCAGATCATCCGCCATTAAAATATTTTGTCTGCCCAGGAGTGATAGACTAGTAGCAGATGCACCAACCCAAATGTCACAACAATACGCCACACATGGGCAAATGGTAGCTTTGTAGAGGTATAGGATATTTTCAAGTGTAAGTAACTTTCTAGCAGGGTAGAGAGAGCCCACCTTCTTCGCAGCAGTCTTGGCAATGATCTCGATGTATCTATTCCAACACATGTTCCCTGCATTAACAAAATTAAAAGTAGACTTCATAGTCTAGTGGGTGATGCGATTTTCTCTTCCCTGCAAACTCTTTCTCACAGCCTGTCTCTGCTTTATCATTATTTTCATGGCAAGTGTTCGTCTGAGCTCCAGTTTATAATCCCCCTCGCCAAACTTTCATAAGAAACACTCGTCTAGCTGAAAAAAATTATCAATAATTTCCACCAGTCTTTATCTGTGTTTAAACATAAACATAGATTCCATGAACAAAGTTTCATTCTTAGAATTTACACCTGTGGAACTCTTCCATTTGCCTGCTTTCCAGCTGACTATAATATCGTCATTTTCAAGTCCAACGTAAACAAGTTCTTAATGAGCCATTTCCCTTAAGTAATCAAATTTACCAAATTTTCACTACCAATTATGATGACAGTGTTCCATTGGCCACTGTATGCTTATCGACCCTTATCCTCGAGTGGCATCTGCGCCTGGATTAATGGTGATTCCTTTATAAAAACATTAGTGAAATGTGGGTATATAAAATTTCAAATGTAAAATTTTCATTGACTCCAAAAAATATAATAATTAAAAAGTTTTCTTAAACTTGAAAAATATATTAATTATTGTGTAAAAACAACATAAAAAAAATAGTAACTGTTACACACTCTTAAAAACTGGGGTCGTAAATTTAAATCCAACATGTTTCAGCACTTTGTAAGGACATATTCTGTGGAGATCATAAAATTCTCTAAAGTCTCTCCTGTAAACAATTTCTGCTTTAGTTCTAATTAAATAACTTCATACCTCTTAAGTTTGCACTTTATAAACCACACACGAAATGTATAGTGCCAGCACAGAAATGTTAGGTAAGCCTCTCTAATCCAATGCTCACCAAACAATGAAGTACAGCTGCACAATATATATTGTCTGATTATTATGTGAATATGAATTTGTATCGATACACCCCCTACAAATTTAAATCTGACAGGTACTACCACTCCGGGTCAGAGTAGACCTGGGAGCAATGGAAATTAAAGGGTGGCTCCACACTCCCTAAGACCTGCAAGCTGGGACCTCACCATCGGATATAGTTTAGGGTCATATCCAGGACCTCAGAAATGCAATGCTCATCTCTCTCTCTCTCTCTCTCTCTCTCTCTCTATATATATATATATATATATATATATATATATATATATATATATATATATATATATATATCTGTCTGACGTAATGAACATTTAAATTAAAATGTTTAAAATTCAACGCTATTTCACACGATTAATGGTAGCCGAATGGATACGGCCTCCGCTAATCGAGCCAGAGATGTCTCGTGTCGCGGGGTTCGAATCGTTCGACTGGTAGTAATTGTGACACCCTGCACTGAAGAATCCCGGATGGATGAAACACTAGTGTCTGTAGGTATTTAATTATTATAGTAAAAAAATAATTATATATATATATATATATATATATATATATATATATATATATATATATATAAGTTACAATAAGTTTACCAAGGTAATCAAAATGGTAAACTTAAAATATATTATAAATATTAAAGAGTTAATATTTACAAGTAAAATAAACTCAGCCAGATGCAAAAAGCTCAATAAAACCGAAAAGGAAATAGAGCTTATAATATGAACAAATGATTAATAAAACATGTTAAAAGACATCTTGAAAAAGAGTTGAAAACATATTTAATTTTAAAAAATGAAGCACAAGATAAGTGGATAGTCCTTAATCCGCGGAGTTTCGAAGAAATACTCTACTTCTCATCAGAGGGCAGGAAATTAGCACAATGCAGGATCGGATTTTGCATATAAAAGTATTTAATGAAACTACAAGTAAATCAAAGATCTTACTTGGTTAAAAAAGCCAGGCCAAGAGAGTATAATACAATTAAAAAATTACATAACTTTTTTAATAATTTTGGCCTTTCTATAATTATTGAACCAAATGAAAAACTTCAGATTTTCTAGACATTACACTTAATTTTAATACTGAAACTTACAGCCCCTATCATAAAACAAACCTTACGCTTTTATACGTCCATAAATCTTCTAATCACCCCAATTCAATTATAAAATCTATAGTACCATCCGTCTCTAGAAGAATTTCTACGCTCTCAGCCGATAAAAAAACCTTTAATCAAAATGTTACTTTCTTCAATAATGCCTTAGGAAATTCAGGATACAATGAAAATATTCAATATAACCATTATACTCCACCTGTATGCCGTCTTAAATCTGTAATCACACACAATATGAATCGCAAGAAACCAGTTCAAATAACAAGATCTGCTGCTATCAATAGCAATGGTCCACTCCAGAAATATAATCTGAACCAACATGCTAATCGTAATACTTCTGACCCACTCTGTCGCACAAGGAGAAAACAAAATATTTGGTTTAATCCTCCATTTAGCATAAATGTTAAAACTAATATACCTAAAGAATTCTTCAATATTGTAGAAAACTCTTTCAAATTCCCACACAGATATAGTTTAATTTTTAATAAAAACTCAATAAGAATTTCTTATTCTACTATGCCTAATTTAGCACCAGGAATCTTAGCATCTAATAACAATAAAATTAAATCAGCCAAAAAAATCCCTTTCCCAATCCAACCAAAAAGAAACTGCAACTGTATTAACAAATATCTTTGCCCACTCAATAATGATTGCATCCATAAAGATGTAATATATTCATGCACAATTACAGAACTCCCACGCAATTCTCCCATAATAGACAATAACATTTTGCCACCAAATTATCCTTCCTCCGACAGTCCCTCTGATATAATTATTAATCCAACAAACGAATCAACCAGCCCTTCTATTTTCAATCATACTACCAGCTATAATAATAATAATAATAATATTTTTCATAGCAGCCATCCTAACACTGATAACACTAATTATCCCCTCCAAACCAATCCTGATACAATTACTCTCCTACCCTCTCTTCATCAAAATGAACAAAATTTAAATTCTCTTCCCAGTATAAATCAACAAATTAATATAAATTCTCGACCCTGAGCTATTAATAAAACATATACATATATAGTTGCTACTTCAACTTTAATAAAGAAAAGAATTTCAAACCACACTTCTTCTTTCAATAACCAAAATTCAAATAATAACCAGGGAACTTCTCTAACTACACTGGTTAAAAAGCTTAACTCTGCCAATACCAACTTTTCAATTAAATGGACCATCCTAAAAAAAAGTTAAGTCTTACACCCCAGGATCTAAGTCTTGTCACCTCTGTACATCTGAAGCTATAACTATTATAACCTCCCCTCAAAGTAGTAATATAATAAACGCTAAAAACGAACTGATCTCCGATTGCAAACATATGTCCAAGTTTAAATATGGTAAATTTGAAAGCACATAGCTATTAATTTAACCCTTCAAATATATTTATTTTCCCATATTTTTTTTTATAATCTTACCTTCTAAGCTTTTTATATTTTAAATTTTATTTGTTTTTCTTTATTTCTTTGGCCGGTTTCCCATCTGCTGTCTCCGTTTTATGGTATAAGTATACCTATTAATTAAATATATACATCAACCTACTCATTTTTATTCTATGTATTTGTTTACTTATATTTCACTATATGCATTTACATACACATTTATTTGCCTTATTCCGGAGTTTGCAGATACCGGCCTTTCCCTCCCCTTATTCTGTATGTAAGTATGTATGTTTTTGTTTAACTTGTATATGTTTTTGGATATGTGTATATTTTATGCATGCGTGTGTTTGTATATATATATGTATATATATATGTGTGTGTATTATTGTATATGTATTCATATATGTATATATATATTTATATGCATGTGTGTATGTATATACATGTATGTGTGCATTTGTGTGTCTGTATGTATGTATGTATATATATATATATATATATATATATATATATATATATATATATATATATGTGTATGTGACTGTATATATATATAATTTTCTATTTTTTATTTATTTTTTTATTTATTTACTTTCACTTATATATATATATATATATATATATATATATAATATATATATATATATATAACAGACACCCCATTTCTTAAGCTTGGCCTTTTATTTGTTCTTCTGATCAGTTGCCTTAATTTAATTCTGGGACTTTCACGTGCATATCTAAGCTGACCTAATTATTAACGCTAACTTTCGCGCTTTTTGTCTGGGTCAGTTTGACCTTGCTTTTCAAATTTAAACTGTCGCCGCTTTTCGTTTTTTTAAATTTTTTTTAAGCCTTTATTTTTTTGATTCATCCAGCCTTGACAGGCGTGTTTTAAATATTATCTCTAGTGCTTTTCTTATAATGATTTGGAATTCATTCTATTTGCGCTTTTTTCCATTTGGAATTTACCCATTGGATTGAAATTTTAAATTCGACCGTTTTGGATTTTACCATTTTTGGATTTTCACCCTTCACCGGACTATCCATTCATGTGAAATCCTTTTATTATTTTTCTTTTGCCTCCTGTTCCCTTTACCTCACCCTTTTTAACCAAGTAAGATCTTTGATTTACTTGTAGTTTCATTAAATACTTTTATATGCAAAATCCGATCCTGCATTTTGCTAATTTCCTGCCCTCTGATGAGAAGGAGAGTATTTCTTCGAAACTCCGCGGATTAAGGACTATCCACTTATCTTGTGGTTCCTTTTTTAAAATTATGTTTTAACTCTTTTTCAAGATGTCTTTTAACATGTTTTATTAATCATTTGTTCATATATATATATATATATATACATATATATATATATATATATATATATATATATATAGATATAACGCCTAAATATTTTAAGCAGATGAGTTTTTACACACTCCTTACGCATAATACATATTGTCCAAGATACTGTTGGTCTATTTTATAAACAACTCTTACACCATAACCAATTTTATGACGTGATACCATCTAGTGTGAACATCATAAACAATATACAAAATGGACGTTTATAGCCTGACCATCATAAACTACAAACAAAATGGATAGTGGTAGCTTAAAAATTTAAACAAAGTTTCACCAATCTGCACAATAGCTAATTTTATTGCCACCGACGTATGGTCCATAATATGGAACAAAATATCAGTTTAAAACTTCTGTGCAATTTTCACAATTTTTCTGTAAAACATAAGTTTTAAAAATAATAAAAATTTGTGATTCAATTTAAACACATCTTATTTACAAACTTTATTTATAACCTCAATTTAATGGCTGAGTAAAATTTGCATAGAAACAGTAAAGTATAATTAAGTGCAATAGGGATACTCAGGGTTAATTGAATTAGCATAGTTTTCAATATGGCATTTACCTATCCACTGTTAATTTTATTACTTAATATCATCTCAGCACTATATAAACGACATTAAAAATTGATTGCAGCAGATAAAACATTAGTTGTAACAACCCTCAAAACATTCAACGGTAAAGAGAGAAATGCTTTAAAGTAGTTAATAAGCTGGTTGTATTGACAAATTCACTACAGTCAGCAGTGGTCGCCGCTCTGTTCACACAAAACACCTTAAATATCGGCAAGATTAAGAAACAAAGATTTACTTGTTTGACTTGTTGATCTTCATTAATTCTCTGTTCAGGGACCTCGTTATGAATGAAAAAAACTTTGTTTTCTTAAAATTCTGTTGTATTAATTCGCTATTATCACTATTAACAAATATGTCATGTAGGAAAATATCCAGTTTAATATCAAACACTTTAAAATAAGCGGCTATATTTACATACATTTTATTTAAAACGAAAGCTATTTTAAAAGACCATGTTAGTATCCATTGCTAAGTAACTAGATTATATATTGATTTGTATTATTAACTTTAATTTACTGAGTATTTAAATTCACTTTTATTGTATTATTGTTTATTATATTTCTATGGTTAGCAATATATTTTTATTAATTTCAGTAGCAACTATGGTAGTTGCATGTATATTAGTATCAATATATTAGTTTATTATTAACAATAGTATTATTGTTCCTAAAAATTCTTACTATATTATTGTTTATTTTGATTTATTGAATAATTCCTTACATATTAACATTTAAACAATATTATAACACGATCAGCTGGCGTGTGACCGACCCAGGTGTTACACTAAATCTCCTGGAAACAGTCCGCATGTGAAGATCTGTTATTTGACGTCTTTTGTTCAGTAGCAACGATGGTAGTTGTATGCTTATTATACCTAAAATTCTTAATCTATTATTGTTTATTTTACTTTATTAATTGCATAATTCATTTATCTATTACACAATACTATGAATAGTATTAAACATTAAAACAATATGAATGTGAATTAAGTGTTTATTTCTGTGATTTTTAAATGTTTTATAAAGTAATGTTTCTTGTTTTGTTGGCACGATTAAAATAAAAAATGATATAAAAATATTAAATTTCATTTATTTTTATTTGCAGATGTTCCTGCTTGAATGTTTTTAATGAATATTAAGTGACCATCGTTATCTTTAAACAATATTCTATACATAATTATTATTATTATTATTATTCTATATACAATTATTTCCTTACGTGGCAGACAACAAAAACGACTGCACACAACATTATTATACATACATGTGTGAAGAATTATTTTATCTGGATTGTTTAGCAAATAGTGATGCGAACATCATATTTAAATTTGTGAATTTTTGTTTAATGTTTTTATAAATAATGAGATATCGAATTTAACATTTCATAAAAATCTGCTAATTTAGAAAAGAGAATATTTTAACTTTTACACTACAAAATATCTTTTACCAAATAAATGAAAAGTTAAAACAATTGAAATTTATTTCGCATAAAATCTGACTTGCATAAAAAACTCCAGATTAAAACTGAAAAGTCTGGATAAAATGACATATTGTTTATAACTTGGTAGTGAGCATCTTGGACACTGAGCATTTAATTTAGTTATGAATATATACATAAGGGAAAAGCCATATTATTGCGAAGTGTGTGGATATTCTTGTTTTAAAAAATCATATTTACTGAAGCATATGAGAACTCACACTGTGATTGAGAGATAAAGAATTTAAACGGAACATTCGAATATCTATGTATCTCATATAGAGTTCAAGTGTTAGCCCCTGCTTGTGGGGCCCCTTGATTTCTGAGAACTTTGACTGAAGTAAAATGAAACAAAAAGGGAAAGCCACAGTCTTGTGAAGTGTGTGTGTATTCTTGTTTTCAAAAATCAAAGTAATACATATGAGAACGCACACTGAAGAAAAGCCAAATTCTTGTGAAGTGTGTGGATATTCTTTTACTAATAAATCGAATTTAGTAATAAGTGTGTGGACATTCTTTTACTGAAAAATCAAACTTAGTAGAAATCACACTGGGGAAACGCCACATTCTTGTGAAGTGTGTGGATATTCTAGTTCTTAAAAATCACAATTAAGGAGACATGAGAACTCACACTGGGAAAAAGCCACATTTTTGTGGAGTGTGCGAATATTCTTTTCCTTACAAATCAATGTTAGTAATACATATGAGAACACACACTGGGGAAAAGCCACATTCTTGTCAAGTGTGCGGGTATTCTTGTTCGGAAAAATCAAGGTTAGTAATACATATGAGAACTCACACTGGGGAAAAGCCACATTCATGTGAAGTGTGCGGATATTCTTTTTCTCACAAATCAACATTAGTGACACATATGAGAACTCACACTGGGGAAAAGCCACATACTTGTGAAGTGTGTAGATATTCTTGTTCTAAAAAATCACATTTAGTGACACATATGAGAACTCACACTGGGGAAAAGCCACATTCTTGTGAAGTGTGTGGATATTCTTGTTCCGGAAAATCAACATTATTGAGACATATGAGAACTCACACTGGGGAAAGGCCACATTCCTGTGAAGTGTGTGGATATTCTTGTTCCCGAAAATCAACATTAGTGAGACATATAAGAACTCACACTGGGGAAAAGCCACATTCTTGTGAAGTGTGTGGATATTCCTTTACTGAAAAATCAAATTTAGTTATACATATGAGAACTCACACTGGGGAAAAGCCACATTCTTGTGAAGTGTGCGGATATTCTTTTTCTCACAAATCAACATTAGTGACACATATGAGAACTCACATTGGGGAAAAGCCACATACTTGTGAAGTGTGTGGATATGCTTGTTCCGAAAAATCAACATTAGTGATACATATGAGAACTCACACTGGGGAAAGGCCACATTCCTGTGAAGTGTGTGGATATTCTTGTTCCCGAAAATCAACATTAGTGAGACATATAAGAACTCACACTGGGGAAAAGCCACATTCTTGTGAAGTGTGTGGATATGCCTTTACTAAAAAATCAAATTTAGTTATACATATGAGAACTCACACTGGGGAAAAGCCACATTCTTGTGAAGTGTGTGGATATTCTTTTACTAATAAATCAAATTTAGTGAAACATATGAGGACTCACACTGGGGAAAAGCCACATTCTTGTGAAGTGTGTGGACATTCTTTTACTGAAAAATCAAACTTAGTGAAACATAGGAGAACTCACACTGGGGAAAAAAGAGCTTAACAGAGCTGAAAGAGAGAAACAGCCCAAATACCAAGGTCTCATGTATGATATGAAAAGAAACTGGAACCTAAAGGGGATATCGATCATACCAGTTATCAAAGGTGCCACAGGACTTATGGAGAAGAACCTGAAGTCCTACCTAACTAATATTCCTGGTGAACCAAGTGCAAAAGAGATTCAGACAATTGCACTTAAGGGAACAGCGATGATACTAAAAAGAGCTCTCGGTTGCTTTCAATAAAAAAGTAGGGCAATGTTGGCAGCTAGTTTGGCTGCCCCAAACCCAGCATTACAATCTTCAAAGGAAGAAAAAAAAAAAAAAAAAAAGGGAAAAGCCATATTCTTGTGAAGTGTGCGGATATTCTTTTTTCTGGAAAATCACAATTAAGGAGAACTCACACTGGGGAAAAAGTCACATTCTTGTGAAGTCTGTGAATATTCTTGTTCTCAAAAATCACATTTAGTGAGACATATGAGAACTCACACTGGGGAAAAGCCACATTATTTTGAAGTGTGTGGATATTCTTGTTCCGAAAAATCAACATTATTGAGACATATGAGAACTCACACTGGGGAAAATTGAATGCCTACTAGCAACAACCTAGCAACAACTCTTGTATGAGTATAGTTTCAATTTTAAATTTAAAGTAAACCCTGATGAAATATTTGAATTTAAATGAAAATGAAAAATAAAACTAAATAAAAAAACTTGCAAGATGTCGCCCAAGATAAAAAGATCCCTTCAGCATTGCGAGGCACTGGGTTATCGGAGGAAATAATCGTGCACCTTCACCTTCGTATGGTGCCAAAAGTAACAACACTAAGCTGGACAGTCCACCAGATCAGTCAAATTTTAATCCTGGAATCCTGCAAGACCAAAAAAAGACTACTAGACATTTAGAAGATTTCAATCATTCCACTTATCATAGGAGCACTGGGCTAATGAAAAAGAATATCAAACTCTGGCAAATGTACCCGATGAACCAAGTGCAAGACAAATACAAACAATGTCACTAAAACACACGGTTCGAATCTTAAAATGATCTCTCCAATGCAGTTACTAAACTAATTGAATAATTTTTGGCATCCAGTAGAATATCCTTTCGCCAACAGAAACAAAGTAATAAGACCATTAAAACAAGAAAGGAAAAAGTCACGTACAGTTTCATGTGTGCATATTTTCTTTTAACAAATAAAAGTTAGTGAATTATGTGTATATATTTTCTTTTAACAAATAAAAGTTAGTGAATTATGTGTACATATTTTCTTTTAACAAATAAAAGTTAGTGAAACATGTGTATATATTTTCTTTTAACAAATAAAAGTTAGTGAATTATGTGTACATATTTTCTTTTAACAAATAAAAGTTAGTGAATTATGTGTACATATTTTCTTTTAACAAATAAAAGTTAGTGAATTATGTGTACATATTTTCTTTTAACAAATAAAAGTTAGTGAATTATGTGTACATATTTTATTTTAACAAATAAAAGTGAAACACATGGGAACTCTTAACTGGCAAATATGTGAATATTCTTGTTTTTATTTTTATCAGGTTTATCAGACAATTAGTAAAGGCATAAATAAAACAATTATTTGCAAAATATGTCTTAAGAATGTGCGTGTGTTCATATGAGACATTACATAAAACACAAATTCATGATGAATAAACAAAGTAAGGAATATGACTAAATATAAGTTGAAAAACACGTGAAAGGACTCGTGATTTATAAAAATAATTTAAATGAATATTGTCATTATACAGTGAAAGTAAAATATAATACAATATTGTCATTATACAGTGAAAGTAAAAAATCATACAATATTGTCATTATACAGTGAAAGTAAAAAATCATACAATATTGTCATTATACAGTGAAAGTAAAATATCATACAATATTGTCATTATACAGTGAAAGTAAAATATCATACAATATTGTCATTATACAGTGAAAGTAAAATATCATACAATATTGTCATTATACAGTGAAAGTAAAATATAATACAAATTGTCATTATACAGTGAAAGTAAAATATCATACAATATTGTCATTATACAGTGAAAGTAAAATATCATACAATATTGTCATTATACAGTGAAAGTAAAATATAATACAATATTGTCATTATACAGTGAAAGTAAAATATCATACAATATTGTCATTATACAGTGAAAGTAAAATATAATACAATATTGTCATTATACAGTGAAAGTAAAATATCATACAATATTGTCATTATACAGTGAAAGTAAAATATCATACAATATTGTCATAATACAGTGAAAGTAAAATATAATACAATATTGTCATTATACAGTGAAAGTAAAATATCATACAATATTGTCATTATACAGTGAAAGTAAAATATAATACAATATTGTCATTATACAGTGAAAGTAAAATATCATACAATATTGTCATTATACAGTGAAAGTAAAATATAATACAATATTGTCATTATACAGTGAAGGTAAAATATCATACAATATTGTCATTATACAGTGAAAGTAAAATATCATACAATATTGTCATTATACAGTGAAAGTAAAATATAATACAATATTGTCATTATACAGTGAAGGTAAAATATCATACAATATTGTCATTATACAGTGAAAGTAAAATATCATACAATATTGTCATTATACAGTGAAAGTAAAATATAATACAATATTGTCATTATACAGTGAAAGTAAAATATCATACAATATTGTCATTATACAGTGAAAGTAAAATATAATACAATATTGTCATTATACAGTGAAGGTAAAATATCATACAATATTGTCATTATACAGTGAAAGTAAAATATAATACAATAGTGTCATTATACAGTGAAAGTAAAATATAATAAAATATTGTCATTATACAGTGAAAGTAAAATATCATACAAATTGTCATTATACAGTGAAAGTAAAATATCATACAATATTGTCATTATACAGTGAAAGTAAAATATCATACAATATTGTCATTATACAGTTAAAGTAAAATATCATACAATATTGTCATTATACAGTGAAAGTAAAATATCATACAATATTGTCATTATATAGTGAAAGTAAAATATCATACAATAATATCATTATACAGTGAAAGTAAAATATCATACAATATTGTCATTATACAGTGAAAGTAAAATATCATACAATATTGTCATTATACAGTGAAAGTAAAATATCATACAATATTGTCATTATATAGTGAAAGTAAAATATCATACAATAATATCATTATACAGTGAAAGTAAAATATAATACAATATTGTCATTATACAGTGAAAGTAAAATATAATACAATATTGTCATTATACAGTGAAAGTAAAATATAATACAATATTGTCATTATACAGTGAAGGTAAAATATAATACAATATTGTCATTATACAGTGAAAGTAAAATATCATACAATAATATCATTATACAGTGAAAGTAAAATATAATACAATATTGTCATTATACAGTGAAAGTAAAATATCATACAATATTGTCATTATACAGTGAAAGTAAAATATCATACAATATTGTCATTATACAGTGAAAGTAAAATATCATACAATATTGTCATTATACAGTGAAAGTAAAATATCATACAATATTGTCATTATATAGTGAAAGTAAAATATCATACAATAATATCATTATACAGTGAAAGTAAAATATAATACAATATTGTCATTATACAGTGAAAGTAAAATATCATACAATATTGTCATTATACGGTGAAAGTAAAATATAATACAATATTGTCATTATACAGTGAAGGTAAAATATAATACAATATTGTCATTATACAGTGAAAGTAAAATATCATACAATATTGTCATTATACAGTGAAAGTAAAATATCATACAATATTGTCATTATACAGTGAAAGTAAAAAATCATACAATATTGTCATTATACAGTGAAAGTAAAATATAATACAATATTGTCATTATACAGTGAAAGTAAAATATCATACAATATTGTCATTATACAGTGAAAGTAAAATATCATACAATATTGTCATTATACAGTGAAAGTAAAATATAATACAATATTGTCATTATACAGTGAAAGTAAAATATCATACAATATTGTCATTATACAGTGAAAGTAAAATATCATACAATATTGTCATTATACATTGAAAGTAAAATATCATACAATATTGTCATTATACAGTGAAAGTAAAATATAATACAATATTGTCATTATACGGTGAAAGTAAAATATAATACAATATTGTCATTATACGGTAAAAGTAAAATATAATACAATATTGTCATTATACAGTGAAAGTAAAATATAATACAATATTGTCATTATACAGTGAAAGTAAAATATAATACAATATTGTCATTATACAGTGAAAGTAAAATATCATACAATATTGTCATTATACAGTGAAAGTAAAATATCATACAATATTGTCATTATACAGTGAAAGTAAAATATAATACAATATTGTCATTATACAGTGAAAGTAAAATATAATACAATATTGTCATTATACAGTGAAAGTAAAATACAATACAATATTGTCATTATACAGTGAAAGTAAAATATAATACAATATTGTCATTATACAGTGAAAGTAAAATATCATAAAATATTGTCATTATACAGTGAAAGTAAAATATCATACAATATTGTCATTCTAAAGTGAAAGTAAAATGTAATACAATATTGTCATTATACAGTGAAAGTAAAATATCATACAATATTGTCATTATACAGTGAAAGTAAAATATCATAAAATATTGTCATTATACAGTGAAAGTAAAATATCATACAATATTGTCATTATAAAGTGAAAGTAAAATATAATACAATATTGTCATTATACAGTGAAAGTAAAATATAATACAATATTGTCATTATACAGTGAAAGTAAAATATAATACAATATTGTCATTATACGGTGAAAGTAAAATATAATACAATATTGTCATTATACAGTGAAAGTAAAATATCATACAATATTGTCATTATACAGTGAAAGTAAAATATCATACAATATTGTCATTATACAGTGAAAGTAAAATATCATACAATATTGTCATTATACAGTGAAGGTAAAATATAATACAATATTGCCATTATACAGTGAAAGTAAAATATAATACAATATTGTCATTATACAGTGAAAGTAAAATATAATACAATATTGTCATTATACAGTGAAAGTAAAATATAATACAATATTGTCATTATACAGTGAAAGTAAAATATAATACAATATTGTCATTATACAGTGAAAGTAAAATATAATACAATATTGTCATTATACAGTGAAAATTAAATATAATACAATATTGTCATTATACAGTGAAAGTAAAATATAATACAATATTGTCATTATACGGTGAAAGTAAAATATAATACAATATTGTCATTATACAGTGAAAGTAAAATATCATACAATATTGTCATTATACGGTGAAAGTAAAATATCATACAATATTGTCATTATACAGTGAAAGTAAAATATCATACAATATTGTCATTATACAGTGAAAGTAAAATATAATACAATATTGTCATTATACAGTGAAAGTAAAATATAATACAATATTGTCATTATACAGTGAAAGTAAAATATAATACAATATTGTCATTATACAGTGAAAGTAAAATATAATACAATATTGTCATTATACAGTGAAAGTAAAATATAATACAATATTGTCATTATACAGTGAAAGTAAAATATAATACAATATTGTCATTATACGGTGAAAGTAAAATATAATACAATATTGTCATTATACAGTGAAAGTAAAATATCATACAATATTGTCATTATACGGTGAAAGTAAAATATCATACAATATTGTCATTATACAGTGAAAGTAAAATATAATACAATATTGTCATTATACAGTGAAAGTAAAATATAATACAATATTGTCATTATACAGTGAAAGTAAAATATAATACAATATTGTCATTATACGGTGAAAGTAAAATATCATACAATATTGTCATTATACAGTGAAAGTAAAATATAATACAATATTGTCATTATACGGTGAAAGTAAAATATCATACAATATTGTCATTATACAGTGAAAGTAAAATATAATACAATATTGTCATTATACGGTGAAAGTAAAATATCATACAATATTGTCATTATACAGTGAAGGTAAAATATCATACAATATAGTCATTATACAGTGAAAGTAAAATATAATACAATATTGTCATTATACAGTGAAAGTAAAATATAATACAATATTGTCATTATACAGTGAAAGTAAAATATAATACAATATTGTCATTATACAGTGAAAGTAAAATATCATACAATATTGTCATTATACAGTGAAAGTAAAATATAATACAATATTGTCATTATACAGTGAAAGTAAAATATCATACAATATTGTCATTATACAGTGAAAGTAAAATATAATACAATATTGTCATTATACAGTGAAAGTAAAATATCATACAATATTGTCATTATACAGTGAAAGTAAAATATAATACAATATTGTCATTATACAGTGAAAGTAAAATATAATACAATATTGTCATTATACAGTGAAAGTAAAATATCATACAATATTGTCATTATACAGTGAAAGTAAAATATCATACAATATTGTCATTATACAGTGAAAGTAAAATATAATACAATATTGTCATTATAAAGTGAAAGTAAAATATAATACAATATTGTCATTATACAGTGAAAGTAAAATATAATACAATATTGTCATTATACAGTGAAAGTAAAATATAATACAATATTGTCATTATACAGTGAAAGTAAAATATAATACAATATTGTCATTATACAGTGAAAGTAAAATATAATACAATATTGTCATTATACAGTGAAAGTAAAATATAATACAATATTGTCATTATACAGTGAAAGTAAAATATCATACAATATTGTAATTATACAGTGAAAGTAAAATATAATACAATATTGTCATTATACAGTGAAAGTAAAATATCATACAATATTGTCATTATACAGTGAAAGTAAAATATAATACAATATTGTCATTATACAGTGAAAGTAAAATATAATACAATATTGTCATTATACAGTGAAAGTAAAATATAATACAATATTGTCATTATACAGTGAAAGTAAAATATCATACAATATTGTAATTATACAGTGAAAGTAAAATATCATACAATATTGTCATTATACAGTGAAAGTAAAATATAATACAATATTGTCATTATACAGTGAAAGTAAAATATAATACAATATTGTCATTATACGGTGAAAGTAAAATATCATACAATATTGTCATTATACAGTGAAAGTAAAATATCATACAATATTGTCATTATACAGTAAAAGTAAAATATAATACAATATTGTCATTATACAGTGAAAGTAAAATATAATACAATATTGTCATTATACAGTGAAAGTAAAATATAATACAATATTGTCATTATACAGTGAAAGTAAAATATAATACAATATTGTCATTATACAGTGAAAGTAAAATATAATACAATATTGTCATTATACGGTGAAAGTAAAATATCATACAATATTGTCATTATACAGTGAAAGTAAAATATAATACAATATTGTCATTTTCCAGTGAAAGTAAAATATCATACAATATTGTCATTATACAGTGAAAGTAAAATATCATACAATATTGTCATTATACAGTGAAAGTAAAATATCATACAATATTGTCATTATACAGTGAAAGTAAAATATAATACAATATTGTCATTATACAGTGAAAGTAAAATATCATACAATATTGTCATTATACAGTGAAAGTAAAATATAATACAATATTGTCATTTTCCAGTGAAAGTAAAATATCATACAATATTGTCATTATACAGTGAAAGTAAAATATAATACAATATTGTCATTATACATTGAAAGTAAAATATAATACAATATTGTCATTATACAGTGAAAGTAAAATATAATACAATATTGTCATTATACAGTGAAAGTAAAATATAATACAATATTGTCATTATACAGTGAAAGTAAAATATAATACAATATTGTCATTATACAGTGAAAGTAAAATATAATACAATATTGTCATTATACGGTGAAAGTAAAATATCATACAATATTGTCATCATACAGTGAAAATTAAATATAATACAATATTGTCATTATACAGTGAAAGTAAAATATAATACAATATTGTCATTATAAAGTGAAAGTAAAATATAATACAATATTGTCATTATACAGTGAAAGTAAAATATAATACAATATTGTCATTATACAGTGAAAGTAAAATATAATACAATATTGTCATTATACAGTGAAAGTAAAATATAATACAATATTGTCATTATACAGTGAAAGTAAAATATAATACAATATTGTCATTATACGGTGAAAGTAAAATATCATACAATATTGTAATTATACAGTGAAAGTAAAATATAATACAATATTGTCATTTTCCAGTGAAAGTAAAATATCATACAATATTGTCATTATACAGTGAAAGTAAAATATAATACAATATTGTCATTATACATTGAAAGTAAAATATAATACAATATTGTCATTATACAGTGAAAGTAAAATATAATACAATATTGTCATTATACAGTGAAAGTAAAATATAATACAATATTGTCATTATACAGTGAAAGTAAAATATAATACAATATTGTCATTATACAGTGAAAGTAAAATATAATACAATATTGTCATTATACGGTGAAAGTAAAATATCATACAATATTGTCATCATACAGTGAAAATTAAATATAATACAATATTGTCATTATACAGTGAAAGTAAAATATAATACAATATTGTCATTATAAAGTGAAAGTAAAATATAATACAATATTGTCATTATACAGTGAAAGTAAAATATAATACAATATTGTCATTATACAGTGAATGTAAAATATAATACAATATTGTCATTATACAGTGAAAGTAAAATATAATACAATATTGTCATTATACAGTGAAAGTAAAATATAATACAATATTGTCATTATACGGTGAAAGTAAAATATCATACAATATTGTCATTATACAGTGAAAGTAAAATATCATACAATATTGTCATCATACAGTGAAAATTAAATATAATACAATATTGTCATTATACAGTGAAAGTAAAATATCATACAATATTGTCATTATACAGTGAAAGTAAAATATAATACAATATTGTCATTATACAGTGAAAGTAAAATATAATACAATATTGTCATTATACAGTGAAAGTAAAATATAATACAATATTGTCATTATACAGTGAAAGTAAAATATAATACAATATTGTCATTATACAGTGAAAGTAAAATATAATACAATATTGTCATTATACGGTGAAAGTAAAATATAATACAATATTGTCATTATACAGTGAAAGTAAAATATAATACAATATTGTCATTATACAGTGAAAGTAAAATATCATACAATATTGTCATTATACAGTGAAAGTAAAATATAATACAATATTGTCATTATACAGTGAAAGTAAAATATCATACAATATTGTCATTATACAGTGAAAGTAAAATATAATACAATATTGTCATTATACAGTGAAAGTCAAATATCATACAATATTGTAATTATACAGTGAAAGTAAAATATAATACAATATTGTCATTATACAGTGAAAGTAAAATATAATACAATATTGTCATTATACGGTGAAAGTAAAATATAATACAATATTGTCATTATACAGTGAAAGTAAAATATAATACAATATTGTCATTATACAGTGAAAGTAAAATATCATACAATATTGTCATTATACAGTGAAAGTAAAATATAATACAATATTGTCATTATACAGTGAAAGTAAAATATCATACAATATTGTCATTATACAGTGAAAGTAAAATATAATACAATATTGTCATTATACAGTGAAAGTAAAATATAATACAATATTGTCATTATACAGTGAAAGTAAAATATAATACAATATTGTCATTATACAGTGAAAGTAAAATATAATACAATATTGTCATTATACGGTGAAAGTAAAATATAATACAATATTGTCATTATACAGTGAAAGTAAAATACAATACAATATTGTCATTATACAGTGAAAGTAAAATATAATACAATATTGTCATTATACAGTGAAAGTCAAATATCATACAATATTGTAATTATACAGTGAAAGTAAAATACCATACAATATTGTCATTATACAGTGAAAGTAAAATATAATACAATATTGTCATTATACAGTGAACGTAAAATATAATACAATATTGTCATTATACGGTGAAAGTAAAATATAATACAATATTGTCATAATACAATGAAAGTAAAATATAATACAATATTGTCATTATACAGTGAAAATAAAATATCATACAATATTGTCATTATACAGTGAAAGTAAAATATCATACAATATTGTCATTATACAGTGAAAGTAAAATATCATACAATATTGTCATTATACAGTGAAAGTAAAATATCATACAATATTGTCATTATACAGTGAAAGTAAAATATAATACAATATTGTCATTATACAGTGAAAGTAAAATATAATACAATATTGTCATTATACAGTGAAAGTAAAATATAATACAATATTGTCATTATACAGTGAAAGTAAAATATCATACAATATTGTCATTTTCCAGTGAAAGTAAAATATCATACAATATTGTCATTATACAGTGAAAGTAAAATATAATACAATATTGTCATTATACAGTGAAAGTAAAATATCATACAATATTGTCATTTTCCAGTGAAAGTAAAAAATCATACAATATTGTCATTATACAGTGAAAGTAAAATATAATACAATATTGTCATTATACAGTGAAAGTAAAATATCATACAATATGTCATTATACAGTGAAAGTAAAATATCATACAATATTGTCATTATACAGTGAAAGTAAAATATCATACAATATTGTCATTATACAGTGAAAGTAAAATATCATACAATATTGTCATTATACAGTGAAAGTAAAATATCATACAATATTGTCATTATATAGTGAAAGTAAAATATCATACAATATTGTCATTATACAGTGAAAGTAAAATATCATACAATATTGTCATTATACAGTGAAAGTAAAATATCATACAATATTGTCATTATACAGTGAAAGTAAAATATCATACAATATGTCATTATACAGTGAAAGTAAAATATCATACAATATTGTCATTATACAGTGAAAGTAAAATATAATACAATATTGTCATTATACAGTGAAAGTAAAATATCATACAATATTGTCATTATACAGTGAAAGTAAAATATAATACAATATTGTCATTATACGGTGAAAGTAAAATATCATACAATATTGTCATTATACAGTGAAGGTAAAATATCATACAATATAGTCATTATACAGTGAAAGTAAAATATAATACAATATTGTCATTATACAGTGAAAGTAAAATATAATACAATATTGTCATTATACAGTGAAAGTAAAATATAATACAATATTGTCATTATACAGTGAAAGTAAAATATCATACAATATTGTCATTATACAGTGAAAGTAAAATATAATACAATATTGTCATTATACAGTGAAAGTAAAATATCATACAATATTGTCATTATACAGTGAAAGTAAAATATAATACAATATTGTCATTATACAGTGAAAGTAAAATATCATACAATATTGTCATTATACAGTGAAAGTAAAATATAATACAATATTGTCATTATACAGTGAAAGTAAAATATAATACAATATTGTCATTATACAGTGAAAGTAAAATATCATACAATATTGTCATTATACAGTGAAAGTAAAATATCATACAATATTGTCATTATACAGTGAAAGTAAAATATAATACAATATTGTCATTATAAAGTGAAAGTAAAATATAATACAATATTGTCATTATACAGTGAAAGTAAAATATAATACAATATTGTCATTATACAGTGAAAGTAAAATATAATACAATATTGTCATTATACAGTGAAAGTAAAATATAATACAATATTGTCATTATACAGTGAAAGTAAAATATAATACAATATTGTCATTATACAGTGAAAGTAAAATATAATACAATATTGTCATTATACAGTGAAAGTAAAATATCATACAATATTGTAATTATACAGTGAAAGTAAAATATAATACAATATTGTCATTATACAGTGAAAGTAAAATATAATACAATATTGTCATTATACAGTGAAAGTAAAATATAATACAATATTGTCATTATACAGTGAAAGTAAAATATAATACAATATTGTCATTATACAGTGAAAGTAAAATATCATACAATATTGTAATTATACAGTGAAAGTAAAATATCATACAATATTGTCATTATACAGTGAAAGTAAAATATAATACAATATTGTCATTATACAGTGAAAGTAAAATATAATACAATATTGTCATTATACGGTGAAAGTAAAATATCATACAATATTGTCATTATACAGTGAAAGTAAAATATCATACAATATTGTCATTATACAGTAAAAGTAAAATATAATACAATATTGTCATTATACAGTGAAAGTAAAATATAATACAATATTGTCATTATACAGTGAAAGTAAAATATAATACAATATTGTCATTATACAGTGAAAGTAAAATATAATACAATATTGTCATTATACAGTGAAAGTAAAATATAATACAATATTGTCATTATACGGTGAAAGTAAAATATCATACAATATTGTCATTATACAGTGAAAGTAAAATATAATACAATATTGTCATTTTCCAGTGAAAGTAAAATATCATACAATATTGTCATTATACAGTGAAAGTAAAATATCATACAATATTGTCATTATACAGTGAAAGTAAAATATCATACAATATTGTCATTATACAGTGAAAGTAAAATATAATACAATATTGTCATTATACAGTGAAAGTAAAATATCATACAATATTGTCATTATACAGTGAAAGTAAAATATAATACAATATTGTCATTTTCCAGTGAAAGTAAAATATCATACAATATTGTCATTATACAGTGAAAGTAAAATATAATACAATATTGTCATTATACATTGAAAGTAAAATATAATACAATATTGTCATTATACAGTGAAAGTAAAATATAATACAATATTGTCATTATACAGTGAAAGTAAAATATAATACAATATTGTCATTATACAGTGAAAGTAAAATATAATACAATATTGTCATTATACAGTGAAAGTAAAATATAATACAATATTGTCATTATACAATGAAAGTAAAATATCATACAATATTGTCATTATACAGTGAAAGTAAAATATCATACAATATTGTCATTATACAGTGAAAGTAAAATATAATACAATATTGTCATTATACAGTGAAAGTAAAATATAATACAATATTGTCATTTTCCAGTGAAAGTAAAATATCATACAATATTGTCATTATACAGTGAAAGTAAAATATCATACAATATTGTCATTATACAGTGAAAGTAAAATATCATACAATATTGTCATTATACAGTGAAAGTAAAATATAATACAATATTGTCATTATACAGTGAAAGTAAAATATAATACAATATTGTCATTATACAATGAAAGTAAAATATCATACAATATTGTCATTATACAGTGAAAGTAAAATATAATACAATATTGTCATTATACAGTGAAAGTAAAATATAATACAATATTGTCATTTTCCAGTGAAAGTAAAATATCATACAATATTGTCATTATACAGTGAAAGTAAAATATCATACAATATTGTCATTATACAGTGAAAGTAAAATATCATACAATATTGTCATTATACAGTGAAAGTAAAATATAATACAATATTGTCATTATACAGTGAAAGTAAAATATCATACAATATTGTCATTATACAGTGAAAGTAAAATATAATACAATATTGTCATTTTCCAGTGAAAGTAAAATATCATACAATATTGTCATTATACAGTGAAAGTAAAATATAATACAATATTGTCATTATACATTGAAAGTAAAATATAATACAATATTGTCATTATACAGTGAAAGTAAAATATAATACAATATTGTCATTATACAGTGAAAGTAAAATATAATACAATATTGTCATTATACAGTGAAAGTAAAATATAATACAATATTGTCATTATACAGTGAAAGTAAAATATAATACAATATTGTCATTATACGGTGAAAGTAAAATATCATACAATATTGTCATCATACAGTGAAAATTAAATATAATACAATATTGTCATTATACAGTGAAAGTAAAATATAATACAATATTGTCATTATAAAGTGAAAGTAAAATATAATACAATATTGTCATTATACAGTGAAAGTAAAATATAATACAATATTGTCATTATACAGTGAAAGTAAAATATAATACAATATTGTCATTATACAGTGAAAGTAAAATATAATACAATATTGTCATTATACAGTGAAAGTAAAATATAATACAATATTGTCATTATACAGTGAAAGTAAAATATAATACAATATTGTCATTATACGGTGAAAGTAAAATATCATACAATATTGTCATTATACAGTGAAAGTAAAATATCATACAATATTGTCATCATACAGTGAAAATTAAATATAATACAATATTGTCATTATACAGTGAAAGTAAAATATCATACAATATTGTCATTATACAGTGAAAGTAAAATATAATACAATATTGTCATTATACAGTGAAAGTAAAATATAATACAATATTGTCATTATACAGTGAAAGTAAAATATAATACAATATTGTCATTATACAGTGAAAGTAAAATATAATACAATATTGTCATTATACAGTGAAAGTAAAATATAATACAATATTGTCATTATACGGTGAAAGTAAAATATAATACAATATTGTCATTATACAGTGAAAGTAAAATATAATACAATATTGTCATTATACAGTGAAAGTAAAATATCATACAATATTGTCATTATACAGTGAAAGTAAAATATAATACAATATTGTCATTATACAGTGAAAGTAAAATATCATACAATATTGTCATTATACAGTGAAAGTAAAATATAATACAATATTGTCATTATACAGTGAAAGTCAAATATCATACAATATTGTAATTATACAGTGAAAGTAAAATATAATACAATATTGTCATTATACAGTGAAAGTAAAATATAATACAATATTGTCATTATACGGTGAAAGTAAAATATAATACAATATTGTCATTATACAGTGAAAGTAAAATATAATACAATATTGTCATTATACAGTGAAAGTAAAATATCATACAATATTGTCATTATACAGTGAAAGTAAAATATAATACAATATTGTCATTATACAGTGAAAGTAAAATATCATACAATATTGTCATTATACAGTGAAAGTAAAATATAATACAATATTGTCATTATACAGTGAAAGTAAAATATAATACAATATTGTCATTATACAGTGAAAGTAAAATATAATACAATATTGTCATTATACAGTGAAAGTAAAATATAATACAATATTGTCATTATACGGTGAAAGTAAAATATAATACAATATTGTCATTATACAGTGAAAGTAAAATACAATACAATATTGTCATTATACAGTGAAAGTAAAATATAATACAATATTGTCATTATACAGTGAAAGTCAAATATCATACAATATTGTAATTATACAGTGAAAGTAAAATACCATACAATATTGTCATTATACAGTGAAAGTAAAATATAATACAATATTGTCATTATACAGTGAACGTAAAATATAATACAATATTGTCATTATACGGTGAAAGTAAAATATAATACAATATTGTCATAATACAATGAAAGTAAAATATAATACAATATTGTCATTATACAGTGAAAATAAAATATCATACAATATTGTCATTATACAGTGAAAGTAAAATATCATACAATATTGTCATTATACAGTGAAAGTAAAATATCATACAATATTGTCATTATACAGTGAAAGTAAAATATCATACAATATTGTCATTATACAGTGAAAGTAAAATATAATACAATATTGTCATTATACAGTGAAAGTAAAATATAATACAATATTGTCATTATACAGTGAAAGTAAAATATAATACAATATTGTCATTATACAGTGAAAGTAAAATATCATACAATATTGTCATTTTCCAGTGAAAGTAGAATATCATACAATATTGTCATTATACAGTGAAAGTAAAATATAATACAATATTGTCATTATACAGTGAAAGTAAAATATCATACAATATTGTCATTTTCCAGTGAAAGTAAAAAATCATACAATATTGTCATTATACAGTGAAAGTAAAATATAATACAATATTGTCATTATACAGTGAAAGTAAAATATCATACAATATGTCATTATACAGTGAAAGTAAAATATCATACAATATTGTCATTATACAGTGAAAGTAAAATATAATACAATATTGTCATTATACGGTGAAAGTAAAATATCATACAATATTGTCATTATACAGTGAAAGTAAAATATCATACAATATTGTCATTATACAGTAAAAGTAAAATATAATACAATATTGTCATTATACAGTGAAAGTAAAATATAATACAATATTGTCATTATACAGTGAAAGTAAAATATAATACAATATTGTCATTATACAGTGAAAGTAAAATATAATACAATATTGTCATTATACAGTGAAAGTAAAATATAATACAATATTGTCATTATACAGTGAAAGTAAAATATAATACAATATTGTCATTATACAGTGAAAGTAAAATATAATACAATATTGTCATTATACAGTGAAAGTAAAATATAATACAATATTGTCATTATACAGTGAAAGTAAAATATCATACAATATTGTCATTATACAGTGAAAGTAAAATATAATACAATATTGTCATTATACAGTGAAAGTAAAATATAATACAATATTGTCATTATACAGTGAAAGTAAAATATAATACAATATTGTCATTATACGGTGAAAGTAAAATATCATACAATATTGTCATTATACAGTGAAAGTAAAATATCATACAATATTGTCATTATACAGTAAAAGTAAAATATCATACAATATTGTCATTATACAGTGAAAGTAAAATATAATACAATATTGTCATTATACAGTGAAAGTAAAATATAATACAATATTGTCATTATACAGTGAAAGTAAAATATAATACAATATTGTCATTATACAGTGAAAGTAAAATATAATACAATATTGTCATTATACAGTGAAAGTAAAATATAATACAATATTGTCATTATAAAGTGAAAGTAAAATATCATACAATATTGTCATTATACGGTGAAAGTAATATATCATACAATATTGTCATTATACAGTGAAAGTAAAATATCATACAATATTGTCATTATACAGTGAAAGTAAAATATCATACAATATTGTCATTATACAGTGAAAGTAAAATATAATACAATATTGTCATTATACAGTGAAAATTAAATATAATACAATATTGTCATTATACAGTGAAAGTAAAATATAATACAATATTGTCATTATACGGTGAAAGTAAAATATAATACAATATTGTCATTATACAGTGAAAGTAAAATATAATACAATATTGTCATTATACAGTGAAAGTAAAATATAATACAATATTGTCATTATACGGTGAAAGTAAAATATAATACAATATTGTCATTATACGGTGAAAGTAAAATATAATACAATATTGTCATTATAAAGTGAAAGTAAAATATAATACAATATTGTCATTATACAGTGAAAGTAAAAAATCATACAATATTGTCATTATACGGTGAAAGTAAAATATAATACAATATTGTCATTATACAGTGAAAGTAAAATATAATACAATATTGTCATTATACAGTGAAAGTAAAATATAATACAATATTGTCATTATACAGTGAAAGTAAAATATAATACAATATTGTCATTATACAGTGAAAGTAAAATATAATACAATATTGTCATTATGCAGTGAAAGTAAAATATCATACAATATTGTCATTATACGGTGAAAGTAAAATATAATACAATATTGTCATTATACAGTGAAAGTAAAATATAATACAATATTGTCATTATACAGTGAAAGTAAAATATAATACAATATTGTCATTATACAGTGAAAGTAAAATATAATACAATATTGTCATTATACGGTGAAAGTAAAATATCATACAATATTGTCATTATACAGTGAAAGTAAAATATAATACAATATTGTCATTATACAGTGAAAGTAAAATATAATACAATATTGTCATTATACAGTGAAAGTAAAATATAATACAATATTGTCATTATACAGTGAAAGTAAAATATAATACAATATTGTCATTATACAGTGAAAGTAAAATATAATACAATATTGTCATTATACAGTGAAAGTAAAATATCATACAATATTGTCATTATACAGTGAAAGTAAAATATCATACAATATTGTCATTATACAGTGAAAGTAAAATATCATACAATATTGTCATTATACAGTGAAAGTAAAATATAATACAATATTGTCATTATACAGTGAAAGTAAAATATAATACAATATTGTCATTATACAGTGAAAGTAAAATATCATACAATATTGTCATTATACAGTGAAAGTAAAATATCATACAATATTGTCATTATACAGTGAAAGTAAAATATCATACAATATTGTCATTATACAGTGAAAGTAAAATATAATACAATATTGTCATTATACGGTGAAAGTAAAATATCATACAATATTGTCATCATACAGTGAAAATTAAATATAATACAATATTGTCATTATACAGTGAAAGTAAAATATAATACAATATTGTCATTATACGGTGAAAGTAAAATATAATACAATATTGTCATTATACAGTGAAAGTAAAATATCATACAATATTGTCATTATACAGTGAAAGTAAAATATAATACAATATTGTCATTATACAGTGAAAGTAAAATATAATACAATATTGTCATTATACGGTGAAAGTAAAATATCATACAATATTGTCATTATACAGTGAAAGTAAAATATAATACAATATTGTCATTATACAGTGAAAGTAAAATATAATACAATATTGTCATTATACAGTGAAAGTAAAATATAATACAATATTGTCATTATACAGTGAAAGTAAAATATAATTCAATATTGTCATTATACAGTGAAAGTAAAATATAATACAATATTGTCATTATACAGTGAAAGTAAAATATAATACAATATTGTCATTATACAGTGAAAGTAAAATATAATACAATATTGTCATTATACAGTGAAAGTAAAATATCATACAATATTGTCATTATACAGTGAAAGTAAAATATCATACAATATTGTCATTATACAGTGAAAGTAAAATATAATACAATATTGTCATTATACAGTGAAAGTAAAATATAATTCAATATTGTCATTATACAGTGAAAGTAAAATATAATACAATATTGTCATTATACAGTGAAAATAAAATATCATACAATATTGTCATTATACAGTTAAAGTAAAATATAATACAATATTGTCATTATACAGTTAAAGTAAAATATCATACAATATTGTCATTATACAGTGAAAGTAAAATATCATACAATATTGTCATTATACAGTGAAAGTAAAATATAATACAATATTGTCATTATACAGTGAAAGTAAAATATAATACAATATTGTCATTATACAGTGAAAGTAAAATATAATACAATATTGTCATTATACAGTGAAAGTAAAATATAATACAATATTGTCATTATACAGTGAAAGTAAAATATAATACAATATTGTCATTATACGGTGAAAATAAAATATAATACAATATTGTCATTATACAGTGAAAATAAAATATCATACAATATTGTCATTATACAGTGAAAGTAAAATATAATACAATATTGTCATTATACAGTGAAAGTAAAATATAATTCAATATTGTCATTATACAGTGAAAGTAAAATATAATACAATATTGTCATTATACGGTGAAAGTAAAATATAATACAATATTGTCATTATACGGTGAAAATAAAATATAATACAATATTGTCATTATACAGTGAAAATAAAATATCATACAATATTGTCATTATACAGTTAAAGTAAAATATAATACAATATTGTCATTATACAGTTAAAGTAAAATATCATACAATATTGTCATTATACAGTGAAAGTAAAATATCATACAATATTGTAATTATACAGTGAAAGTAAAATATCATACAATATTGTCATTATACGGTGAAAGTAAAAAATCATACAATATTGTCATTATACGGTGAAAGTAAAATATAATACAATATTGTCATTATACAGTGAAAGTAAAATATAATACAATATTGTCATTATACAGTGAAAATAAAATATCATACAATATTGTCATTATACAGTGAAAGTAAAAAATCATACAATATTGTCATTATACAGTGAAAATAAAATATCATACAATATTGTCATTATACAGTGAAAGTAAAAAATCATACAATATTGTCATTATACAATGAAAGTAAAATATAATACAATATTGTCATTATACAGTGAAAGTAAAATATAATACAATATTGTCATTATACAGTGAAAGTAAAATATCATACAATATTGTCATTTTACAATGAAAGTAAAATATAATACAATATTGTCATTATACAGTGAAAGTAAAATATCATACAATATTGTCATTATACAGTGAAAATAAAATATCATACAATATTGTCATTATACAGTGAAAGTAAAAAATCATACAATATTGTCATTATACGGTGAAAGTAAAATATAATACAATATTCTCATTATACAGTGAAAGTAAAATATAATACAATATTGTCATTATACAGTGAAAGTAAAATATAATACAATATTGTCATTATACAGTGAAAGTAAAATATAATACAATATTGTCATTATACAGTGAAAGTAAAATATAATACAATATTGTCATTATACAGTGAAAATAAAATATAATACAATATTGTCATTATACAGTGAAAGTAAAATATCATACAATATTGTCATTATACAATGAAAGTAAAATATAATACAATATTGTCATTATACAGTGAAAGTAAAATATCATACAATATTGTCATTATACAATGAAAGTAAAATATAATACAATATTGTCATTATACAGTGAAAGTAAAATATCATACAATATTGTCATTATACAATGAAAGTAAAATATAATACAATATTGTCATTATACAGTGAAAGTAAAATATCATACAATATTGTCATTATACAGTGAAAATAAAATATCATACAATATTGTCATTATACAGTGAAAGTAAAAAATCATACAATATTGTCATTATACGGTGAAAGTAAAATATAATACAATATTGTAATTATACAGTGAAAGTAAAATATAATACAATATTGTAATTATACAGTGAAAGTAAAATATAATACAATATTGTCATTATACAGTGAAAGTAAAATATAATACAATATTGTCATTATACAGTGAAAGTAAAATATAATACAATATTGTCATTATACAGTGAAAGTAAAATATCATACAATATTGTCATTATACAGTGAAAGTAAAAAATCATACAATATGAGTAAATCATTGTTTAAAAAACATTACACAGATTGTTTTAAGAGAAAATAAACTATTAAAAAACTATGGAAAATACCAAGACAAAATCTCTGTAAGATCAAACCGTTTCGAAAAACAGGTTACAAAAGCGACGTTTATAATAGAGATACACAACTAATATATATTTTAATGGTAATGAAATATAAATTTTTTAATGGCAATGAAATCAAATATTTTAATGGTAATGAAATCAAATATTTTAATGATAATGAAATCAAATATTTTAATGATAATGAAATCACATATTTTAATGGTAATGAAATCAAATATTTAATGATAATGAAATCAAATATTTTTGATGGTAATGAAATCAAATATTTTAATGATAATGAAATCAAATATTTTGATGGTAATGAAATCAAATATCTTAATGGTAATGAAATCAAATATCTTAATGGTAATGAAATCAAATATCTTAATGGTAATGAATTCAAATATTTTAATGATAATAAAATCATATATTTTAATGGTATTGAAATCAAATATATTAATGGTAGTGAAATCAAATATTTTAATGATAATGAAATCAAATATTTTAATGATAATGAAATCATATATTTTAATGATTGTGGTTCGTTACAACTGGGAGAGAATGTAGTGAACATGAAAACGTCAACCTCCAAGAAGTTGTTCCCCAGAGGCCTCAACGTTAGAGGAGAAAGCGTGCTAGGATGAAGGATTATGAAGTGTCTTATTGATCTCGAAGATCAGGGGGCGTGTGGGGTATATGGTTAGAAAAAAACGTACTAGGCGTATCTACATCGCTCTTTGGGAAAGAAGGAAAAGATGGCTCGCTCTGTTATATATATGTTATATACATGAAGGACATCTTGGGAAGGTAGCGCATGATGGGAGAAGCTATTTTCCCTACCTTTTACTTTTTTTCTAGATAGGATGATATAAAAGCTGGGAAAAATTCCCTCGGGAGGCAAAAAGAAAAGAGTCGTGAACATCTCTTGAAAAGAGTTTCGTATTGCTGACGTTCAGATTGTGCGGGGCGACATTCGTGGGAGAGGCCAGGTGTGGTCGACCGGAAAAGAAGAGGGCAGACACGTGCTGTTGGGAGAGAGATTCATATCGATGGGAATACTTCTTTATCGACTGAATTTTTTTAATATCTAAAAAAAAAAGAAAACATTGAATAAAATAGAAAAAATTGCCGCCAGCGTCCGGTATTTACTTGAAGATACAAGCATAACATGAGCTTTTATTAAAAAAAAATCAACGTGGTTTAAAAAAAAAGGTGTTGTACTTTGGAATTTACAGGTAAATTTCCACAGACCCTTCTTTTTGTTTTCAATTTTATTTATTGTTTTTTATCTGCAATTTGTAATATATAAAAGTTTTGGTACATAAATTATTTAATTAATTTTTAATAGAAATTTCAAATGGAGGGGGAGAGTTGATTTAAAAAATAACTTTTGTCTAAAATATTATATTCGATTTATTAGAAAGAGAATACAATTTTACATTGACCCTGAAAATATCGAAAAAAATTGAACCAATAGAAATTTTTTCATAGATTTTTACAGTTAAAAAATTGAAAATATTTAACTCGTAAAATTCAATTGATTTCATTACGTAAAAAATGGCTGCAGTAAGGCGCGCTGGCATTTTTGTAAACACTGCTTTTGAAAAAAAAATATTTCTTTGTAATATTTCTTAAATAACTTTAATAGTTTATTTTGGAAGCATATTCCATAAAGAAAATAAACAACCCACTTAAAAAATGAGAAATTACGAGTTTTTTTTTTATATTTAATTCGCAGTTTTGTGTGATGGGTGTCAAAAATTTCCCCAAAATTCTGATACTCCTAACGTAGCTGCTGCTTCTTTTACTTTTCTATAAATCTCCTCTACATTAGATGTAGTTTGTTTGATGTTTCGAAATACGAACCGGTTATATTCTGTGTTATTTTTGAGTTAAAATGATCCTACACAGCAGAGATGAGTTTGTCAAAGTGGGTTTCGCTTTCTCCCGGTCTGGTCTGTTCGGCTGACAACTCCTCAATGAGGTCGTTCATCGCCTCACCTACAAATGTTTGCAGAATTGCTTTTTGTCTTTTATCACTTTCTATGTCATTGGCGATGATGAAATAGTTCTTTAATCTGCTGATATATTTTGTCCATCTTGATGCTTTGGTTTCTGACTCTTAGTCGTGTTCCGAGTAGTGTAGTAAAGTAGCCATATTTGTTTTGCAACACGTGGGACACCTTTTTTGTGTTTTCTTGTCTTTTTTCTGATTAAGTAACTCTGTCCTCGTCGCCAATGTGATGATAAGTGTAGTAAGTAATCGATACTTGTTAAATATCGATGATTACTGTTGTGAGGTTAAGGGATGGATAGCGATTTAGGAGAGAGAGAAAAACGAACATCCGAAATCGTGCTTGGTAAATATACAAACTCACTATCCCCGGATGTAACCAGGTTATCTCTCTTTATTGTTTAGGACATTACAACATATATACAAGGAATGTTTATTTACACAGAAGGTTACGAACATTACATATATACAAGGAATATTTATTTACACAGAATATTACAAACATTACCTATATACAAGGAATATTTATTTACACAGAAGATTAAAAACATTACATATATACAAGGAATATTTATTAACACAGAATATTACAAACATTACATATATACAAGGAATATTTATTTACACAGAATATTACAAACATTACATATATACAAGGAATATTTATTTACACAGATTACAAACATTACATATATACAAGGAATATTTATTAACACAGAATATTACAAACATTACATATATACAAGGAATATTTATTTACACAGAATATTACAAATATTACATATATACAAGGAATATTTATTTACACAGAAGGTTACGAACATTACATATATACAAGGAATATTTATTTACACATAATATTACAAACATTACATTAGGTTTGTCAGAAATTTCGTGAAAATAGTGAATAATTTCACCCCATATTTCCAAGCTTATAACTCCTCGAAAAATGTAATTCAAGCTCTAATTTTTTTTTCAATTAAAGGAGCAAGGACCAAGGTTTCATTAAAAAACACAAAAAACAACGTGTTTTTTTAAGGTTTTAAACTTCGGACTTTTAAGATAAATTTCTAAAAAACACTACTTTTTTGTTTTAAATTTGAATATATTATTTATTGACCTTTTCTCTTCAATTTGTGATATATAAAAGTTTGGTGAGTAAATTAATTATTTACGTTTTAATAGACATTTCAAAATGGGAGGCGTGAATTATTCGACCCCCTGTCTTTCCAAGCTTATAACTAATCGAAAAATGTAATTCAAGCCCTAATTTTTTTTCAATTAAAGGAGCAAGGACCAAGGTTCCATTAAAGAAAGAAAAAACAAATAACGTGGGTTAAAAAAAGTTTTAAACTTCAAACTTTACAGGTAAAATTCTAAAAAAACACTACGTTTGTTTTGTTTTAAATTTTAATATATTATTTATGAACCTTTTCTCTTCAATTTGTGAGTAAATTAATTATTTACTTTTCGGTAAGTAAATTAATTATTTACTTTTAATAGACATTTGAAAGTGGGGGGCGTGAATTAAAAAAAAAGTTTTTTTCTAAAATATTATATTCGGTTTATTGAAAAGAACATACAATTTCACACTGACCCTGAAAATATCGTAAAAATAGAATCAATAGAAAAATTTTGATAGAGTTTTGAAGTTGAAAAATTGAAAAATATTGAGTTCGGAAAATTCATTACTGTTTAAAAAAAGAAATATTTCTATTACTTTTAAAACAATTTTAATAGTTTATTTTGGATCCATAAAGAAAATAAACAACCCACTTTTAACAGAGAAATTACGAGATTATATTTTATTCGCAGTTTCGTGTTAGGGGTGTAAAAAATTCCTACAAAAATTCTGATATACCTAACATTACATATATACAAGGAATATTTATTTACACAGATTACAAACATTGCATATGTACAAGGAATATTTATTTACACAGATTACAAACATTGCATATGTACAAGGAATATTTATTTACACAGATTACAAACATTGCATATGTACAAGGAATATTTATTTACACATAATATTACAAACATTACATATATACAAGGAATATTTATTTACACAGAAGGTTACAAACATTACATATATACAAGGAATATTTATTTCCACATAATATTACAAACATTACATATATACAAGGAATATTTATTTACACAGAAGGTTTCGAACATGTCTCTTGATGTATGTATTATGTTCTGCTTTCTATGTTGTTAGTATACAGCATTTATGGTATTCTCTGTGCGGGTATATGTACATATTAAACCTGTTTAGAATTGGAACAAATAACATACCTTGCTGTCTTGATGGTTTGTCATGCAGAAGGAATACATTTCCTCTGAAGTAATATTTTCATATACATTTATTCCATGGCTGATACTTCTGTCTCAGTTGCAGTCAATTCTCCCTGTGTTCTACATCCTTACTAATTAGTCTAAACACAGATGAATTTTTTATGAAGATTAGTCTCTAATTAGTTTATCTGCTTACATGAATTGCAGACACAACATCTATATCCACATCTACTGGCCAACTGTGACTAACTTTCTAACTAGATGACTATATGATAACACGTTTCTTTGTTAATTCTCTTACGTCACCAATCAGGTATTCGTATTGTTTATTGTATATAGTATTTTTTTCAAGCTTTAAAAAATTATTTGTACGGAGTTTATTTTGATTAATTTGCATTGGAACATCCTTTCCTGATTTATTTGAATTAAATTCCAACTGTTATAATTTATTTTGTAACATTTTCTTTTATTGAAATATTTCATATTGAATAATATATAACAATCGCAGTGTTCTTCCGCTTTGGCAACCGCTGCCCACGCGTCACAAAATGTAACAATATTTGGTAGTGAGACAGTATATTAACCTGTATTGTTCAATAGTCTCTCTCTCGTTGTGGCCATGAAATTTATATTTTATTTTAGTAACCATGCTTCTGTTGTATCCTTATCAATGGTGAAACAACATTAAGATTTGCTATGAAGTGATATGGTTTTCTCCACCAGAAGATTGATAGGTATTCTGTCGGAATTTTGCAATACAAGAATCGATGCAACTCTGACATTCCGGACGTTATTCTTTGCTCTGGCATTTCACGTTTTGCTTTCATAACATAGTTACATTCAATATCAATTAAAACTCTTGATTGTTTTTGCTTAGTGTTAATTCTCATTGATAATCAATCTAATCCAAGATTAGAATTAGATGTATTTGTTATGAAGATTAGTCGCTCACTGTAATGATGATGACGGCTGTGACATCTTTTATGAGCCATGGTTGATGTAAAACCGATAAAATTTATTGAAATGATTCAGCTCTATTTTTTTAAGCAACAACTTGTTGATCTTTTTAAAACTACACTCCAGATAATAATATTTCACATATGTTGTATGAACCCAGAGAGCTTTTTATTTTAGTAAGACAGATAATAATATTATATATTGTATGAAACCAGTTAGGCAAATAGCTTTTTATTTTAGTAAGACAGATAATATTATATGTTGTATGAAACCAGTTAGGCAAATAGCTTTTTTATTTTAGTAAGACAGATAATAATATTATATGTTGTATGAAACCAGTTAGGCAAATAGCTTTTTATTTTAGTAAGACAGATAATAATATTATATGTTGTATGAAACCAGTTAGGCAAATAGCTTTTTATTTTAGTAAGACAGATAATAATATTATATGTTGTATGAAACCAGTTAGGCAAATAGCTTTTTATTTTAGTAAGACAGATAATAATATTATATGTTGTATGAAACCAGTTAGGCAAATAGCTTTTTATTTTAGTAAGACAGATAATAATAGTATATGTTGTATGAAACCAGTTAGGCAAATAGCTTTTTATTTTAGTAAGACAGATAATAATATTATATGTTGTATGAAACCAGTTAGGCAAATAGCTTTTTATTTTAGTAAGACAGATAATAATATTATATGCTGTATGAAACCAGTTAGGCAAATAGCTTTTTATTTTAGTAAGACAGATAATAATAGTATATGTTGTATGAAACCAGTTAGGCAAATAGCTTTTTATTTTAGTAAGACAGATAATAATATTATATGTTGTATGAAACCAGTTAGGCAAATAGCTTTTTATTTTAGTAAGACAGATAATAATAGTATATGTTGTATGAAACCAGTTAGGCAAATAGCTTTTTATTTTAGTAAGACAGATAATAATATTATATATTGTATGAAACCAGTTAGGCAAATAGCTTTTTATTTTAGTAAGACAGATAATAATATTATATGTTGTATGAAACCAGTTAGGCAAATAGCTTTTTATTTTAGTAAGACAGATAATAATATTATATTCTGTATGAAACCAGTTAGGCAAATAGCTTTTTATTTTAGTAAGACAGATAATAATATTATATGCTGTATGAAACCAGTTAGGCAACGAGCTTTTTATTTTAGTAAGACAGATAATAATATTATATGTTGTATGAAACAAGTTAGGCAAAGAGCTTTTTATTTTAGTAAGACAGATAATAATATTATATATTGTATGAAACTAGTTAGGCAAATAGCTTTTTATTTTAGTAAGATAGATAATAATATTATATGCTGTATGAAACCAGTTAGGCAAATAGCTTTTCTATTTTAGTAAGACAGATAATAATATTATATATTGTATGAAACCAGTAAGGCAACGAGCTTTTTATTTTAGTAAGACAGATAATAATATTATATATTGTATGAAACCAGTTAGGCAACGAGCTTTTTATTTTAGTAAGACAGATAATAATATTATATATTGTATGAAACTAGTTAGGCAAATAGCTTTTTATTTTAGTAAGACAGATAATAATATTATATGCTGTATGAAACTAGTTAGGCAAATAGCTTTTTATTTTAGTAAGACAGATAATAATATTATATGCTGTATGAAACCAGTTAGGCAAATAGCTTTTTATTTTAGTAAGACAGATAATAATATTATATGTTGTATGAAACCAGTTAGGCAACGAGCTTTTTATTTTAGTAAGACAGATAATAATATTATATGCTGTATGAAACCAGTTAGGCAAAGAGATTTTTATTTTAGTAAGACAGATAATAATATTATATGTTGTATAAAACCAGTAAGGCAAAGAGCTTTTTATTTTAGTAAGACAGATAATAATATTATATGTTGTATGAAACCAGTTAGGCAAATAGCTTTTTATTTTAGTAAGACAGATAATAATATTATATATTGTATGAAACCAGTTAGGCAACGAGCTTTTTATTTTAGTAAGACAGATAATAATATTATATATTGTATGAAACTAGTTAGGCAAATAGCTTTTTATTTTAGTAAGACAGATAATAATATTATATGCTGTATGAAACTAGTTAGGCAAATAGCTTTTTATTTTAGTAAGACAGATAATAATATTATATGCTGTATGAAACCAGTTAGGCAAATAGCTTTTTATTTTAGTAAGACAGATAATAATATTATATGTTGCATGAAACCAGTTAGGCAAATAGCTTTTTATTTTAGTAAGACAGATAATAATATTATATATTGTATGAAAACAGCTAGGCAAAGAGCTTTTTATTTTAGTAAGACAGATAATAATATTATATGTTGTATGAAACTAGTTAGGCAAAGAGCTTTTTATTTTAGTAGGACAGATTATAATATATGTTGTATGAAACCAGTTAGGCAAATAGCTTTTTATTTTAGTAAGATAGATAATAATATTATATGCTGTATGAAACCAGTTAGGCAAATAGCTTTTTATTTTAGTAAGACAGATAATAATATTATATGCTGTATGAAACTAGTTAGGCAAATAGCTTTTTATTTTAGTAGGACAGATAATAATATATGCTGTATGAAACCAGTTAGGCAAATAGCTTTTTATTTTAGTAAGACAAATAATAATATAATATGCTGTATGAAACCAGTTAGGCAACGAGCTTTTTATTTTAGTAAGACAGATAATAATATTATATGCTGTATGAAACCAGTTAGGCAAATAGCTTTTTATTTTAGTAAGACAGATAATAATATTATATGCTGTATGAAACCAGTTAGGCAAAGACCTTTTTATTTTAGTAAGACAGATAATAATATTATATGCTGTATGAAACCAGTTAGGCAAATAGCTTTTTATTTTAGTAAGACAGATAATAATATTATATGTTGTATGAAACCAGTTAGGCAAATAGCTTTTTATTTTAGTAAGACAGATAATAATATTATATGCTGTATGAAACCAGTTAGGCAAATAGCTTTTTATTTTAGTAAGACAGATAATAATATTATATGCTGTACGAAACCAGTTAGGCAAAGAGCTTTTATTTTAGTAAGACAGATAATAATATTATAAGCTGTATGAAACCAGTTAGGCAACGAGCTTTTTATTTTAGTAAGACAGATAATAATATTATATGTTGTATGAAACCAGTTAGGCAAAGAGATTTTTATTTTAGTAAGACAGATAATAATATTATATGCTGTATGAAACCAGTTAGGCAAATAGCTTTTTATTTTAGTAAGACAGATAATAATATTGTATGCTGTATGAAATCAGTTAGGCAAAGAGCCTTTTATTTTAGTAAGACAGATAATAATATTATATATTGTATGAAAACAGCTAGGCAAAGAGCTTTTTATTTTAGTAAGACAGATAATAATATTATATGTTGTATGAAACCACTTAGGCAAAGAGCTTTTTATTTTAGTAAGACAGATAATAATATTATATGTTGTATGAAACCAGTTAGGCAAATAGCTTTTTATTTTAGTAAGACAGATAATAATATTATATGTTGTATGAAACCAGTTAGGCAAATAGCTTTTTTATTTTAGTAAGACAAGATTCGTCTGCATTTGTTAGGAAGTTGTCTGTTACTATTATAGTATTGTGTCGCTGTTTATTGATGAGAAACCGATATATATTTGCAATGAAATATTCATAATTTTTTTACAAGGTTATCACCACTTATCAAGGCCAGGAGGCCACTCAGGGATACGGGTTATTGCGTGTACAGTACGTTAGTGTTGAGATCTAATAAAGAGTCTTACTTAAGGGGGCGGTTCATCAGGAATTTGTTTATATTGGACTTGAAGGCATCAAGGTTGTAGTCAGGAGGGAAACAGGCAGACGGAACAGAGGTCCACAGGCGTGCACTTCTAAGAAAGAAGCTTTGTTCATGGAATCTACGTTTCGGTTTTTGGTACAGATAAAGAGTGGGTGTTTCTCGTGAAAGATCGTCGAGGGGGGACCAGAGATTGAGGCTCAGACGAGCACTTTCCATGGAAGTAACGATAAAACAAAGAAAGGCTCGCAACGTCTCTCCTGTGGGAGATAGGTATCAGGGAAGAGAAAAGGGCATCCCCCACTAAACCTATTTTTACTCTTTCAAGGCATGCTACAGTGTTTTTGAAGCTCCAGCCAAGATGTGGCAACAGTACTCTATCCTTGGACGTATTTGGTTTTTATATAGATGGAGAATTGCACCAACTGTGAGATATCTTCTGGAGCGGTAAAAGGATGCTTTATGTAACAATTTGGATGGTACTTTATAACATGTTTTATTCCTGGTTCTGGCATAAAAATTTGGTTTCGTTATATTATATATATATCTACCTGGTTTCTTGATTATTTCTTTATTCTCTACTCATTTTCGTCTAGCTGTGATGAGGAAACCAAGCAGATGCCAAATATAAACCCTTTATTTTTTATTTCATTTTAAGATTCTACCATTCATTGTAAGCTCAATTATTTGAATATATCTGAAACTTGATTTCCCGGATATATTTGCCTGATTGTTATTGATTTTTGTTTATGGCTGCAATCTGTATTTTACTACAGCTCGGTCCACCAGCGATTGCATCAAATTATGACTGATGATTCGTTTTTATTAAGCCAGTTGCTCGTATCAAAATCGGTATAAAGTTTATTTTTCAGAATCCATGTCGTTCATGGATCATTTTTAGTCATAATAATATGTTATCTTTTTCTGGTCAACTGTATTTCAGAGACCCTGTTGTTTTTAAATCATTTTTAAGTCCTGATATTTTGTTATCTTTTCCCGTTCAGCTCTTTAAGGGCAAAGTCATTTAAAACTGTGACGTCGATAATGAGTGCAGTCCTTTCGGGCTTGTTCCATATTACTATATCTGGCTTGATGGCCTTGTCTTTTATGAATCTGCCTGGCTGTATGTCTTTGTCGTAGAACACTGTCACTTTTCCATTTGATGTTATCGGTGGTGGTTCATGTTCCCAGATGTAGAACAACCTATCTAGTTGCATTCCAGTTCCAATGTAAGTATCTTCATACTTTGTTGTGGCGAGCAATGTAATGACCATCAGCTAGAAAGATTTGCATCCAGACATTAGTTGGCTTGAGTTTTCAACAGCTGAGTGACAGAATCTGCATTGGTCGTTTTTTTTTGTAGACCAGCCATTTTCTTAAATCCATTTGTGAGTAATCCTTGCTCTTATGCAGCTAAAATAAATCGTTCTTCATCAAAAAGAAATTTTTCACTTTCTAGCCATTGTAGTGAGGCTTCCTTGTCAATGTAGTTTTGGGTCAGTTCGCCCGTTAACCTGCATGCACTCTTATGTTGTTGCCATCCTTCTAGTCTAGTCTTCAGTTCCCTTTTTGTATATTCCTTTCTCTTCTTTCGGGCGATTAGGGTTGCAGTAATTTTTTTTTTGCTGATAAGATATTTTTTAAAAAGTCGCTTGAAGTATTCTCCCTGTACTTTTTCTCTCATCTTTCCATGTTGAAGTGTCTCATTATCCTCCACTCCCAGGTATTTATTGACAGCATCCTCTTCAAGGTCTTCAAGGGAGCCATTGTCACGATTAAGATTTTCTGATGCTGTCTTTCTTCCTTTCCTTATGGTGCACTTAGCACATTTGTCGAATCCAAACTCCATGCAGATGTCATCTGTATAATTTTTAACAATGCCTATCAGAGAGACAAGTTGTTTCTAGGATTCTGCATAGAGTTTCAAGTCGTCCATAAAGGGTAGATGGTTTACTCTTTTATTTTCTTCCTTCTTTCTGACCATGCTGAGATTGTATCCAGCATTGGATCGCTTAAGTAGCTTACTTAATGGATCAATTGTGAGGCAGAAAAGGAGCGGTTAGAGGCTGTCTCGCTGGAATATTCCTCGCTTGATCTTTATGTTTGGGGTCTGTATCCTTCCTTCCGTGTGCTGTAATTTAATTGATGTGCACATTCTGGCCATTTAATTCTGATGGAATGGTTTAATATCTGTGTGCACATTATACAACTCCAAACAGCGAAGTATCCAGGAATGAGGTATACTGTCAATGGCCTTTTTGTAATCAATCCAGGCCATTGACAGATTTCTTTGTCTTCTTCTGCAGTCTTTTAATATAGTTGTGTTTACAAGGAGTTCTTTTGTGCCTTGCTTTTTCCTCGTATACCTCATCTGCTCACTTTCAAGGTAATCACCAGCAATCAGATGGTCGTATGTTGCATCAGCAATTATCCCTGTAAGGAGCTTTTAGGTTGTTGTGAGGCAGCAGATTGGTCTAGCCCAGTGTGAGTTCTTATATGTATGACTAAGTGTGATTTTTGAGAAAAAGAAGATCCACACACTTCGCAAATATGAGGCTTTTCCCTAGTGTGAGTTCTCATATGTCTGACTAAGACTGATTTTTGAGAAAAAGAAACTCCACACACTTTACAACTGTGTGGCTTTTCCCCAGTGTGAGTTCTCATATGTATGAGTAAATCTGATTTTTCAGAACAAGAATATCCACACACTTCGCAAGTATGTGGCTTTTCCCCAGTATGAGTTCTAACATATCTGACTAAATTTGATTTTTTAGAAAAAGAAGATTTGCACACTTCGCAAGTATGTGGCTTTTCCCCAGTGTGAGCTATCTTATGGCTGACTAAGCTTGAGTTTCGAAAAAAAGAAGCTCCACATACTTCACAGGTATGTGGCTTTTCACCAGTGTGAGTTCTCATATGTATTACTAAGTGTGATTTTTGAGAAAAAGAAGATCCACACACTTCGCAAATATGTGGCTTCTCCCTAGTGTGAGTTCTCATATGTCTGACTAAGATTGGTTTTTGAGAAAAAGAAGCTCCACACATGTCACAACTGTATGGCTTTTCCCCAGTATGAGTTCTCATATGTATGACTAAATCTGATTTTTCAGAACAAGAATATCCGCACACTTCGCAAGTATGTGGCTTTTCCTCAGTGTGTGTTCTCTTATGTCTCACTAAATTATATTTGTTAGAAAAAGAAGAATCACACACTAGACAAGTATGTGGCTTTTCCCCAGTGTGAGTTCTTATATGCATGACTAAGTGTGACTTTTTAGAAAAAGAAGCTCCACACACTTCACAAGTATGTGGCTTTACCCCAGTGTGAGATCTCATATGTATGACTAAGTGTGATTTTTCAGGAGAAGAATATCCACATACTTCACAGGTATGTGGTTTTTCTCCAGTGTGAGTACTCATATTTATGATGTAGCCGGATTTATGAGAAAAAAGAACATATATACACTCCACCAGTATATGGTTTTCCTCACGGTGAGTTCTTATATGTATGACTAAGCTTGATTTTTCAGAAAAAGAATATCCACACACTTCACAAGAATGTGGCTTTTCCCAGTATGAGTTACCTTATGTTAGACTAAGACTGATTTACTTGAAAAAGAAGATTCACACACTTCACAGAGATGTGGTTTTCCTTCACCGTGAATTGTCATATGTTTCACTAAATTTTATTTTTCGGAACAAGAATATCCACACACCACACATAAATGGTGCTTTTCTCCAGTGTGAGTTCTCATATGTATTACTATGTATTTATTTTGTAGAACGAGAATATCCACACACCTCATAAGTATATGGCTTTTCAGGGGTGTGAATTTTCATATGTATTACTTACTGTGGTTTTTAAAAACTATATTTTACAAAAATATATTGCCTTTAAGATGTGTTGTTTTCACGACTGTTTCACAAAATTCATTAAAAAGTATTTTCCAGTATGATAAATCTTGCAGCAGATGTCAGTGTACTCTTTCAAATGAAGTATTTTTTATAGGATGGTGTTGCGGAAAATTATACTCCATTAAAATAGAATAATAGCGTCTAATCAGCAACATCTGCAAAATTAAATGAAATTCAATATTTTTAATATTTGTATTCAAATATTAGTATTATGCTTGTTTATTTGATTGAATTCAATATCTAGATTAAGTTTTCTTGCATTCTTCAATCACATATAATTGATACATGAATATGAAAAATAAAAACAATATTGAGAATATCTTCTTAATATGTGCGTGTTTATTGTACAATGAGACACTTATTTAGTTGAAAAAACTACAGCGAAATCGATACGAGTTACTTTTTATTTATTTATACTGTTTTTTATCTTATATATTTATCAATTCTTCAATCATTATATTTTTTTATCTAAGGTTTTGTTTGAGGAATTATATCCGTTGACCTCTAATACATCTGAATATAAAATTATTTGTAAATACAAACTTTTAACTAATATGAATTTTAATATTTCAGCTGTATTTAAATAACGGTAAGAAGAAATTTTAAGTTTACCGTTGTGGGGTACAAATCACCCCTATTTAAGTAGTAAGTGCAATCAACCAGTCTTATGAATAACACTGGTTTCAGAGACTAAAGGGAGACAGGCTACGAACAAATTCCTTTCATACCACTTTAGTTGCTCCCGTTTTCTTTATGATAAATACATATTATATTTTATACACTTTACACTACTTGTGGTTTATTTCATTTGTAACACCTAGCACGGATCTACAACATTTACTAATTATAATATACATAAGGAAATATTTTGAAAACATTGCAAAGACTTCTTTAAAAAAGAGGTGGGTTTTCTCAACGTTGCTATAAATCCGGACTTTCGAATTCTCTCCCTGTTTCATGCTTACATGACTGAAATGCAGTAGTTTAAATGTAGGCACCGCCAAAACTGGGGGGCAGGCAAGTACTTTTTGACGGACCGTCTTTTTAAAAATCTACCAAAAATCAGGTAATTATCCAATCAATACGAAATTTTCAGCGATTATTAAGAGAAGAATGAACTTTATAACAGTGTACTTATTTTTCATAAACGATATATATATATATATATATTTTTGCTTACAACCCCCCCTTGTTTTGAAGTGGGAACAAATATGCTTAAAATAATTATCTGAAACTAAACAAAACATATTCCGTTGTTGTAAGGGACAGGATTATAGATTAAAAAAAAACAAAAAAAAAACACTTGTTTACATACCTTATTTTGACGTCTGAATATCAGAAGTTTGATTGTGTTTAATTATTCCGCTTTTGACTTTTGGAGTGTGAAATTCAGTGAATATGTTAAGTAAAATAATTAATTTAAGTTAAGCAAAAAAAAAAAAAAAATTAAATATACGAAAAAAGCCATTTTAAAATCTTTGATAAATAAATTAATATTTTTTTTAGCGAGCTGAATAATGCATGACCATTATTAAACAGGGAATTCTTTGAAGAATCGATACAAAAAAAATCGATAAATATTGTGCCCTTTGAGTTAAAAAAATATCATCAGTTTTTCGATCTCATTTGATAACGTTTGCCGCCTTTCGACTACGGTGGACCATACGCGCTGAAATAATTTTGTTGAATCTCCATGACTGCCAAAACCGGTGCAAGCGTGAATCAGTACAATTTATGTTGGTCAACACTCACATAGAAACGAGACGTTTCTCTTTTCATTGCGAGACAAAATTATGGATGGTAAATAAAAATTTATTATTTTTATTATTACACGTGTTTATTTTTATTTTACCAAAACTATAGCGGACATTTGTTCATCCGTCTGCCATAAACGAAACTTTATAGTGAAAAATTTATTTTAAACTAGAAACAGTACTTTTTTTATACTGCGAAAAATACGCACCGTAAAAAAATGGTTAAACCTTAGGTGAAAGTGCAGAATAGTTGAACACCCCCCATGTTAAGAATGGCATTCTAAATAAAGTTATTATTTTAGTATGGCCCGTACACTTGCAGTGTCAAAATTACACAAAAGGAAGCTTAGAATAAATTCTTGTCAAATTGCCGATGTTGTCCAACGGAACACTTGTTTTTCTAAAGTTGATTTAAATTGGTTTTCGGGTGTGTTATGACTGAATATCACACTTAAAATTGTGAATTATGCGTGAATCTCTTGAAAAACCTGTCAGAAAGAAGCCCCCCCCATTTTGGGGAGCCTTACCCCCCCCACACGCGTACACATTAAAAAGCAAACTCATCAAAATGGTCACCCATCTGGTACTGGCTAGCCTCAGGGTTGCTTATGTATTTTAGTTTAATTTTTATTCTGCTTTGAATTCCCCCCCCCCATTTGGGGGAGCCTGACCCCCCACACACATACACATAAAAACCAAACTCATCAAAATGGTCACCCATCTGGTACTGGCCAGCCTCGGGGTTGCTTATGTAGTCAAAAACCCCTACAGTTCTTCCTCGTTCAATGAAGGAGAAATCTTTCTAGACTGGGTCAATTTTAATTTTTATTCTGCTTTACCCCCCCCCCATTTTGGGGAGCCTAACCCCCACACATACACATTAAAAACCAAACTCATCAAAATGGTCACCCATCTGGTACTGGCAAGCCTCAGGGTTGCTTATGTAGTTTAGTTTTTATTCTGTTTTAAATCCCCCCCCATTTTGGGGAGCCTGAGCCCCCCACACGCGTACACATTAAAAAGCAAACTCATCAAAATGGTCACCCATCTGGTACTGGCTAGCCTCAGGGTTGCTTATGTAGTTTAGTTTAATTTTTATTCTGCTTTGAATTCCACTCCCCCATTTGGGGGAGCCTGACCCCCCACACACATACACATTAAAAACCAAACTCATCAAAATGGTCACCGATCTGGTACTGGCCAGCCTCAGCGTTAATAATATATTGAAATTTTCGTCACTGAAAAATAAGTTTTTTTTGGCCTGTTTGGTCCTCCATAGTTTGCTTTTTATTAAACACAAACGTAAATATTCTCGATCTGGACTCTAGATTGATGCGAAGTAACTGGTTGCCTATATGAATAAGTGGAATTATTTGAAATCCAGGTACTTATATTATAATATTTTTGCATATATTCATAGAAAATCACCCTAAATCTTAGTTAGACTAAAAATAAACAACTTAATTCTTTCAAAAACCTTCTTTTTTTTTTAATATTTATATATGCTTTTTGTGCAAGACAAAAAATATCAATTGTTAACTTTTGGGGAAATTTTAACATTTAAAATTTAATTAAAAATAGTAGAAAAAGTTTTACATTATTCAGCTTTCTATATGATAAAATTCAGGATTTTATCTTTCTGGAAAAACAAAGTTACTCAGAAATCATGGTTTTTAATAAATGTAATTTCGTTTTAAAAAACAACAACAACTTCATTTTTCGGCCATTTTTGGCGGTGCCTAACTTTAACAGTTTATTTTGGAAGTATATTCCATATAGAAGATAAACAACCCACTTTAAAGAGAGAAATTATGATTTTTTAAAAATATTTTATTTGCAGTTTTGTGTTAGGGGTGTCAAAATCCCCCCCCCCAATTCTGACACACCTAGTAACGCGCCGATATTAACCGAGCAAAAGAACTGTAACAGCACGGTAAGATAAATGCACACATGTGTAAAAAATTGGACAAAGCATAAAAAATTCAATTATTGATGACAATAAAAAAAATTCAATTATTGATGACAATAAAAAATAATTCTATTATTGTGCTGCTGGTAAACATTATTATTTTAATAGAAATAACATAAGTTTTACTAAAATCAACACATTATTGGCAAGATTGTAGAATATATTTTTAAGAGATTTTTAAAGATTATTTTGATTGGATTTTTTAAAAACGTGTACAAAACTTACCTTCGATTCTAGGAATTCGATACGAAAGCAAAAACAAAAATAAAAATAACGGGATGAATTCGTTTTTTTCTTTTGTGTTCAAAATAAAAAAAAATGTTTGTTAGGATTTCTTTAGTAAATTAATACAACTTTTGTTTTGCTTGTCTGATTCATTAACGAATAACATATATGAAAATATAAAAGAATCAAAATTAAAAGATGAAAAACACGATTTAAACGTGAAATTATTTAAAGAGAAAATTAACTGCTTGCTAAAGAACAAGAATCTAGGTCATCGTAACACGGTATAATCATTATTTCGTTCCTCGTGTAAAATGTTCGTTTTATTAAGTTTATCGAATTGTTTTTCCATCAAGGTTAGATGTTTGTATTAGTTAATTTATTACGGATTGTTGGGATATTTTTTTTTTAGTAAATTTCTCTTTATTGTCTCCAATTCATTAAAACTAAAATATCTCAGGATATAAATATAAGGCTTATATTTAAAGTCTGAAAATGTCATTATTGTTTGCATTAGTAGAACTATTGTTAACATCTGAACATTTAATATTACATTATTTTATTTGATTTTACTACTTAACGAATGTTTTTATTTTATTTCGTAATTATTTAGGCACAGGCAAAAATATGCGGCAAAAATAGGGTGACCTAGTTTAGAAAGCCGATTTATCATAATTTTTTGTACGTTTCCGAATATTTTTGGGTTGCCTTTGAACGACTAGAGACTAAAGTTAATTTCCTAAGGGGTAAAAAAAATATTTGTACACGTGAAAAAAAAAAAAAAAACTTATGAAAATACTTTCACGGCGAGTTAACCAACCAAATCAGCTAAATTCTGAAGTTAAAGAAATTCATTGTAAAATCCTTTAAAAGATTATTATTAATTTTCTGGGTCTATTTCAAACATAATTAGTAAGATATTGAATTAAATTAAAAAAAAAAAACAACACTTTGTTTTTACAAAATACAGATTAATTAGCCCTAAAAAAAGCAAGTAATTATGCCGTTCAGCGGAACGCAACCGATAACAGGTTGTAAACATGAATATACGGAAGGCCAAAATTTCAGCGAATCAAAACGCTCTTTCAAAACGAAGTCATGATAGTAAAAGGAGGTAGGGTGTTAGATTTCTTTTTTTCCCCTCCAGACGGTCATCCATACATCACTATTCTGAACGTTTGTATCAATTTTTATCATTTTTTAATTTAATTATTTTATGGTCCTGTTTTTAAATTAATTTTTTTTTAAATTATTGTTCGAGATTATATAAAAATTATGTTACGCCGAAAGTTTCACGTTCTTGCGAGCAAGGATATTATTAAAATCGTGCATATAAAAATTATGCGAAATCTGTAATTTAAAAAAAAGTAGAAATATTTTTGTGATTATAATTTTTTGTGTGAAAATATTGAATAAACAATGCTTAATTCAATGGTAATATTGGTAGTTCGAGAAATTCATTTTTCTTCGAGTTTTATCGAATTCATTAATACGGACTTTAGGGCTTTTTTTGTTTTTTGTAATGTTCATGTAAAAAGTATTTTACTTTTTTTTTGTTACAAATTACGATACTTTATTTATGTAAAAAAAGCACAAATAAATTATTGCGTTTTTATTTACTACTGATAATCATAACTTTAGTAAAGGTATTTTTGTTTAAACAAAATAATGCATTTCCACACAGACGTAAATAAAAAATAATTAGCTCATTATATTTGGCGATCATTATTTGATAAATAATGAAAATTTCATTAAAATTGGTTATTTCCATGATTGTTGGTGAATTTGTAAGTGAAAGGTCAAAGGAGGGGTCAAAATGTTTATACATTTTAAGCATCGGCATTCCTTTTGGCCGTACCTAGTAATATTATATTAAACTATTTTATTTTATTACGAAATGAATATTTATATTTTATTACTTAATTTTATATTATTTTATCACTTTATAAATGTTTTTTATTGTATTACCTAATATTATGCTAGTTTATTACTTAATGAGTGTTTTTTTTATTTCATTACGTAATATTATATTATATGATTTTATTTTATTACTTAATGAATGCTTTTATTTTATTACTTAATGTTATTTTATATTATTTTATTTTATTACTTAAGGAATGTTTATATTTTATTGCTTGATATTATTTTATATTGTTTTATTTTAATACTTAAAGAATATTTATATTACCTAATATTATTTTATACTATTTTATTTTATCAATGCATGTTTATATTTTATTACCTAATATTATTTCATATTATTATATTACTTAATGAATGTTTTATTTTATTACCTAATATTATTTTGTATTTTTATTTTATTACTAAATGAATGTTTTATTATCTAATATAAGTTTATTTTATTACTTAATAAACGTTTATATTTATTACCTAATATTATTTTATATTATTTTATTACCTAATATTATTTTTTATTATTTTATTTTATTACTTAATGAATGTTTATATTTTACGACCTAATATTATTTTATCTTATTTTCATATTACTCAGTGAATGTTTATGTTTTATTACCTAATATTATTTTATATTATTTTTTATTACTTATGTTTTTATTTTTTACCAAATATTATTTTTAATTATTTATTTTATTACTTAGTTAATGTTTTTCTTACCATATATTATTTTATATAAATTTTTTACATGGAGTTCACCATTTATCAAGGCCCAATGGCCACTCAGGGATAAGGGTTATTGTGTGTAAAGTAATCAAAGGGATAATGTAGCAATAGTATTGGAGAAATTGTAAGGTGTCATTACTTAGGGGGGCGGCTCATCAGGAATTTGTTTGTGTTGGACTTGAAGACATCCAGGTTGAAGTCGGGAGGGAAACAGGCAAGCGGAACAGAGTTCCACAGGCGTGCAGTTCTAAGAAAGAAGCTTTGTTCATGGTATCTACGTTTTGATTTAGGCACAGATAGGGAGTGGGGTAAATTATTGACGGTGGTTTCAGCTAGTCGGGTGTTTTTTTTTTTTAAAAGATTGGCGAGGGGGGACCAGAGATCGGAGCTCAGACGAGCACCTGCCATGCAAATAACGATAAAACAATGACAGGCTCGCTATGTCTTTTCTGTGGGAAAGAGGTTGCAGGGTAGAGAAAAGGGCATCCCCACGAAGCCACGGAGTCTATTTTGTACTCTGTCAAAGCAGGATATACTGTTTTTAGCAGCTCCCCCCAGATGTGGCAGCAGTACTCCATCTTTGGACGTACTTGGCTCTTATATAGATAGAGAATTGCATCAGTAGTGAGATATCTTCTGGAGCGGTAGAAGGATCCCACCATTTTCCCAGCAACCTTGGCCACAGACTTGATGAATGTGTTTCATTAAAGATCAGGTGTAAAGGTCAAACCCAGGAGCTTATCAAAGCCTGGGGCCTCCCTTAGACGAGAGCCATCCATTTCAATTGATGCCAGATGGGGATCAGAGCGTTTATGATGTAGAGATAGGAGCTTGATCTTAAATTCATTAAAGGTAAGCAGCCACCTCTTTCCCCACTGTACCACGCGCTCAAGATCAGAGGAGAGAGAATCAGAGAGAACATCATCATTTACAGCCTTTGATGTGTTGCCATAGATAGTCGTGTCATCAGCATAGATGTCAACGAAAGATTTTAGTATGTGTTTTGGGAGATCATTGATGTAGATCAGGAAGAGAGTTGGGCCCGGTATGGACCCCTGAGGGATTCCAGCATTAATACTGTGGGCCTCTGATTTCTGCCCATCAACCACTACTCTTATAAGCCTATCTAGAGAAATGACTTAATGATAGAGAAAACATTTCCAGTTATACCGTAGCTTGTGTAGTAGGCCTTTATGCCAAACCTTATCGAAGGCCTTTGATATGTCGAGAGCAATTGCCCTAGAAATGAAGCCTTTGTCGAGATATTCACTAATCCTATGAGAAATAACCGTTAGCACATCTGCTGTAGATCTAGCAGAGCAGAAACCATATTGCGTGTCGCTAAGAAGGTTATTTCTGCTGAGGTGGTTGACTACTTCTCTATTTATTGTGGATTCCAGCAACTTACTCATGACACACAGGAGACTTATTGGTCTGTACTGAGAGAGGGATGACTTATCTCCTGAATTCTTAAATACAGGGCATACTGATGAGGTTTTCCGGGGTGTTGGGAAGCATTTTTCCTTAAGGCAACGCTTAAACAGTTTGGAAAGTATGGGGGCAAGTTCTGGTTGTAATTTTTTTAACACTATAATTGGAATACCGTCGGGACCAGTTGCTTTACTGGAGTCAAGGTTCTTGATTAGCTTGGCGACCTCACGCACAGATATTTGTATGTTGCATAGCGTGTTGTCTGTTATAGGAGGGAATATGGGGAGTTGATGGCCTTCGTCACACAGGGTAGAATTTGCCGCAAAGTTTTTGGCAAATAGTTTGGCCTTGTCGGATGCAGTCGAGATGACCTCTGGTCCATTGATAATGGTCTGGATAGAACGCACGTTTCTGTTCAGGATTCTATTTGCTATTTGCCAGAACTGGTGAGAACCAAGCCGCTGCTCAGCTACTTTGGACTTAACAAATTGCACATATAGTTCTCTTGCATTTTTTATTACTATTTTATTATTAATTATTTAATGTTTTTATTTTATTACCTCATATTATTTTATATTATTTTATTTTATAAGTTAATGAATTCTTTTTTATTACCTTATATTATTTTATATTTTATTTTATAAGTGAATGAATTCTTTTTTTTATTACCTAATATTACATTATATAGTACTCATACAGTTTAATCGACTATAAAAAATAAAAATATTGAAAAAAGGTTATATTTTCTGATGGACGAGAAATCCAGAAGACACAGCTTACCTGACATAAAATTCATTCAATCTGAGATATCACGTATGTTGAAGGAAGGAATTGCAGAATAATCACGATCCCCATGGCGATCACAAACACTAGTAATATCTGCAGTAAATCCCAAGAAAAGACTCGTCGTGGATTATTCCCAGACTATAAACCATTTTACTTAACTGAATACTTAACCCCTTCCTCATACAGAAGACACAGTAAATTAGATCACCAGCTATCAAACTTTTTGTACCCTTGGTTTGACTAGTGCATATCACCATAAAGCCAAGAGAGCGACAATGTGCAGTATTTGAAGATGCTGGGTTTTTGTCCCAATTCTGTCAAATTCCTTTTGGAGTGACTAATGTGGTGGCAAGTTACCAGCAAGTGATGCCTATATCGACGGAACTATATGCGGTCATAATCAGGTAGAGCATGACAGCAATCTACAGGGCTTCATTGATAACCTGGCGAAGTATGGCCTTACTCTGAATAAAAGTAAACGCCATTTTTAACTTAGCTCCATAGACTTGCCTGAGTATACCATAAGCAAGTTAAACCCGACACCGATAGATTTAAAAGATTGATAGACCTTCCGATACCTAACAACCTCATATCTCTTCGACGAGCGATGAGAATGTGTTCCCACTATTCTATGTGGATATCTAATTTTTCTGAAAATTAAATTCCATAACTATGGCTACGTGTTTCCCTTTCACCGATAAACAGTCTAATGCTTTTCATTGCCTAAAAAAGGACATTGTTAAATCGTCTCTAGCAAGTATAGACTCTGATTCTTCTTTGAAAATTGAAACTGATGCGTTGGAATATGTTATCGTTGCCTTTCTAATGCAAAATTGTCGACCTGCAGCTTTCTTTTCAAGAGCTCTGACTTCTACAGAACAAAAATATTCTGTAGTGGAAAAGAGAGCGATTTGAAAATAGCGAGTTTATTACTCGGCAAGCAGGTGAAACTTATCACAGATAAAAAATCTGTCTCCTTCATGCTAAACCTCAAAGGTAAAAGTAAAATAAGAAATGAAAAGATTGTTAGATGGAAATGAGAAATTGCTGTTTCAGACACGACATAGTGTATCGCCCTGGAAAAAATGCTGCTGCAGATGATTTATCTTGGATTTGCTCAGCTGCCACCTCTAATGACAAATTATCTTATTTGCACAAGAATTTATGTCACTTTGGAGTAACCCGAATGCTGCATTTTGTAAGGAGTAAGAACATGCCTTACTCTGTAAAAGGCATAAAGGTAATAACTAGGTCATGCCATGGATGTTGTGAGCTAAGATTTGTTAAAATCTCTCCTCGACCACTCAGTAAAAAAAGACCTTGAAAATTGGATGATTTCTTTTTTGTTTAAGACTGTCAATTGTGTTCGGTACCTTAGGATTCTTTTGGTAAATTCATACAAATTCGATTCTGCGTGTCCAAATCATTAAGAAAAAGCTTTTAGAAATGTTTAAATCAAAAACACGATTGAAACGTGGATTTAAAAAAAAACGACTGAACGAATGTTGAAAAATGAAAATAAGATATAAAGATTAAAAAAGATTTAAAAATATAAAAACAAAAAAACGATTATAATGAAACGTTTTAAATTCTTAAAAGTTCGTTAATTACGTGTGAGTAAACGTTTTCCGATGATGTTTGCAACGTATTGTCCATTCAAAAGACGAAAATAATTAAAGGTAAAAAAACGAATAAAATTAAGATATCTTTGTTCTGCATTAGCTATATGCTAACGGTCAACACAACAACACTGTCACGAAATTTGCTTTTGCACTGGGATTCGCCACCATCGAAAGATAAGATGGGCAGCCACGATGGGCAATGTTATATTTATGTAAAAATGGCACCACTAAATATGGTTGCTGGACTTTAATAAATGGCTGTAGGTAAATTTTTCATGAAGAAAAAAAAGCCAAGTTAAAAACGTTTAAAAATCAAGTAATAAAAATGCTAAATTAAAAAAAAATAAACGAATAAAATTAAGATATCTTTGTTCTGCGTTAGTTATATGCTAACGGTCGACAACAACAACAACACTGTCACGAAATTTGCCTTTGCACTGCAAGTCGGCACAACTAAAAGATGAGATAGGCAGGTACGATTGGCAATGTTTAATTTATGTAAAAAAAAATGGCACCAGTGAATAGGATTGTTGGACTTTAATAAATGTTTGTAGCTAATTTTTTCAGGGGGAAAAAGCTAAGTTAAAAACATTTAAAAACACAGTCATAAAAATGCTAAATTGAAAATTGTGTTTGTTAATGATACAAACTTGTCCAGTCATAAGATACGCTTAAATATATTTTAATTTATGCAGATTTCGTATTTGTGTTTACCGATGTATTGGAAAGTTAAAAATGGCGGCTGACTCTCTCTTTCACACGGTAAGTTTGGGGGGAGGGGTTAAAAATAAAAACTAGACAAAATACTGTTAGAAAATCACTCTAATCTGATAGGCCCTGAACTGGCATCTAAGCTTCAGTCTCTGTCCTATCGACGAAATGTTGCATCCCTCTGCCCGTTCTACAAGTATTTTAGTGGAGAATGCTCTGACGAACTGCAAGCACTTGTGTCCCCACGACGTGAACACCCTCGACAAACCCAACAGGCTGCTAAATCCCACCCCCACATTGTAGAGATCCCTAGATGTAAAAGATCTTTCTACTCCAGTAGTTTCTTCCCCAGAACCACTAGACTTTGGAATTCCATTCCAGGTCCCTGCTTCCCCAAGTGTACTGACGTGCAGAAGTTCAAGTGGAACGTGAACGACATCTTGCTGCCCAAATCCCTACATAGTACCCCAGTAGTCGTTGCCCCTGATAGTAGCCCCGTACGCCAAAGTGGCAATGTGCCTTGTTTGAGGTGAAAATGTAATTAAAGAAAAAAAAAAACGAAACAATTCAACATTCTTATAACGACAATTTTAATAGTGATTTTTATATTATAATACATTGTAATGCCACACGGCGTGTCCAGGTTGTAAACTACGCTTAAATATGATATTTTAGTTCACGCAGATTTCATATTTAATATTATAGAGCCATTACCCTATTGATTAATATATTGTACCCGATATATAGTAGTGATTACAAAAGTTAACAAAACATGACTTGGGTGCCATCAGCTTGAATAGAAAGCAAAACATCGAGCGCTCCAGCTTCATTTGAACTATCGTGAAATGGATAAGAAATAGTTAAAAAATGAAATGATTTTAATGTTTAAATGTATATTTACGCATGCATGGAAAGGCAATGTAATCTTCCTTATACATGCTAATTGCCAATATTTTATTTTTCAATTTTAACAGCTAGCAATTATTTTTACTTTATAAATATATTACATGCGAATTGTCATTTTTTTTTCAATTTGAACACCTTAGCTAATTTTACTTGCTAAATACCAATTTTTAACTTTTAACCCCTTAGCTTTTTACTTGCTAAATACCAAATCGAATTTGTTCCATGATTCAAATCCCTTATGTAATAATTTTAAAGTCTGTTTACCAAACATTGACAGAAGAGAGACACAATCTTTTTGTAAATAAATGGGACTGAAGCGTTTGGACAATGTTTGAACGTTGTTAATTCACATGTCTGTCATAGAATCACCGAGATAGTTGCTTGTCTAGCTGCACTGATGAGCTGTGATACAGCGAAACAATACTTTATGTGGATTACTATAATGCTCCCTGTCTTGGGTTGAGCATATTGGGAAGTGATAAACAAACTGTCACTAACATTAATTTTATTTTTTATTTCGGACTATTAATTAGTCTCATCTTTATTAGTTGTTGTTTTTGAATCTTTTTTACTGGTTCACAACGCTTCGGCCAATAAAAAAGATGAACCAATAATAAGATTCCAAAACAACAACTAATAAAGATGAGACTAATAGTCCGAAATAAAAATAAAATTAACATATAATCCTCATCATGATAAAACATTTACCGAATTTATCATCCAACTAAAGAAGAAACCAAAGAATCATGCCTACTTCGGATTGTTACCTTGTGTCGTGGAAGAATCAAGATGTGCATTCGATCCTTTTACCAAAGGCGCTCACTTCGGCATTTACAAACAATTTGGATATGACATTCAGTATCTTTTTCATTTTCTATCATTTTTCCTCTTACTGTATGAGTTGTAAACTTTAAGAACTTTTTATTATGATTTTCTATGTTTATTGCATTTAGCAAATTAGGTATAAACCATTTATGATATTTGCTAATATTTTTTTCCTCTGAGGAGAGGGTGAACATCGAAAATTTATAGGTTAACGAGATATACTTATTGAAATGTATGCTTTGTCTTGCATATAATAAAAATTCTACATTTGAAATTTAACCACGGCACATCATAAAAGATTAATTATTAAATAATGATTGATTATATATATATATATATATATATATATATATATATATATATATATATATATATATATATACAAACTGTGTGTGTTAGTGTGTATGTATGTGTGTGTTGGGTGGAGAGGCCTCCCGTAAGCTGTGGTGAAGGCAACCTTTCTCTGATTTAAAAAACCATAAAGCGGTAGACCAGTACGCGCATTAAGCTGGTCTGCAGTTTAACTTGTTGCTGGCTATATGGCTCTTGCTTGTTGCTGGATCTCAACATTTTGAACAGAGAGAGAGACTGAGCTGTGATACAAAGCTAAGACTATGTAACATCATCTGTGTATAGATACTCGCTCAGGCATTTGTCTATAAGAAATGGTCCTGTGGCGATGGAAAAGTTGTGACGCATGAAGGCTTGAAATGCTGGAAACATGTAATAATTGATCTCAATGACCGTCTTCAGCGTGTGAATTCACCGGTAGGACTAAAAAAAAGTAATTTTTGGGTTCATGGACTTTAAGTGTTTGAGGGAGTAGCGCTCGTCTGACGAGACGTTGTAATCACCATATATATATATATATATATATATATATATATATATATGTGTGTGTGTGTCGAATAAATTTGATGATCTAGTGATGAGCGTACGACATATAACAAAAAAGAATAAAAATTCTCTGAAGTTTTAACATCATTTACGACTGAAGAAACAGAACTTATCTGTTTGATTGTGATTTGACGAATCCTTTAAAATTTGCAAATAAAGATTCGTATGACCTAAAATCTTGGTTGTAAGAACATCAACTTATTTTTATCCTAAATGTATCTTTCGTCTTGATTAGATTCTGTTTCTAGTTTTACAAATATCAATAAAATCATCTCTTGAATTCAATAATTATCATAATAATAATTCTGCTTAGCCCGCCAGTCTTCTGTGTGCGAAAGTTCTCTACAAAACGCTTCTGTCAATGTTTGGTATTCAGACTTAACAATTTTATATAGACGTTTTTAACCTGTGAAACAAATTCAATTTGTATTTAGCAAGTAAAAATAATTGCTAAGGTGTTAAAATTGCAAATAATTATCGACAATTTGCATGTATACATCCAATGAAATAGTCTTTCCATGCATGCGTAAATATACATTTAAACGTTACAGCCGTTTCATATTTAACTATTTCTCATCCATTTGACGATCGTTTGAATGATATCGACTGGAGTTGGACCGTTAAATGTTTTGCTTTCTATTCAAGCTGATGGCACCCATGTCATTTTTTATTATCTTTTGAAATCAGTACTGTATACCGGGCCAGTACTATGGATTAGGTATACTATAATAATCACTATAGAAATGGCGCCGTTAGAATAATGAATATGAAATTTGCATAAATTAAAATATATTTAAGCGTATCTTACGACAGGACAAGTTAGTATGATTAAAAAAAAAACAATTTTCAATTAAGCATTTTTCTGGTTTTATTTTTTTTAAAACATTTTTAACTTGGCCTTTTTTCCTTAAGAATTTAGCTACAAACATTTCTTAAAGTCCAGAAATCCTATTTACTGGTGCCATTTTTTTTTTTTTTACATAAATTGAACATTGCCAATCGTACTTGCCTATCTTATCTTTCGTGCTGACTTCCAGGGCAAAAGCAAATTTCGTGACAGTGTTGTTGTTGTAGTTCATTAACATATAACTAACGCAGAACAAAGATATCTTAGTTTTATTCGTTTTTTTTTCACCTGTAATTATTTTAGTCATATGAATAGAAAATACGTTGCAAAAATCAGCGGAAAACGTTTATTCACACGTAATTAACGAACGTTTAAGAATTGACAAATTTTCATTATAAATTTTTATCGTTTTTTTTATTATCTTTTAATCTTTTCAATATTTTTTATTTACTTTTATATCATTTTATTTTTTAATCTTTTCTAATATCATACTTTTTTTCATTTTACCATTTTTTAATGTTATTTAATCGCATATTTAAAAAATAATTTTTTTTCATTTTACTTTTCAATGTTTGTTCAATCAGTTTTTTTAATCCACGTTTCAATCGTGTTAAACATTTTTAAAGCTTTTTTCCATGTTCATTTAATCTTGTATTTCTTAATAAATTGGACACACGAAATCGAACTTGTATGAATTTACTAAAGAAATCCCAAGAAACCGACCAAATTTTACGTTTTGAAGAGAAACAAAAAAGAAATCATCCAATTTTCACGGCGTATTGTTGTATTGAATTGAAGTAAAGGTAAGTTTTTAGTTTTGGATATTTTATTTTATTTCTAACAATTAATAATTTAATGCTTTTAAATCGGATTATTTGTATTTTAATCTCGATTTCTTCTTAGCCGGAAGACAATATTACTTCAGGAATTTTCAAAGGTAAATGTGTAGTTTTCCACTCAAAATGGCTGCCGACTGTGACGTACGTCCACTGACACGTTCTCTATTTTAACCCGGTGCCTCAAAAATGTCTCCATGAATGTTCAATTAAGCATTTTTTGGTTTTATTTAAGCAATTTACTTTTAAGAATATTCTTTTTTTATTTTCAATTTAATTGGGAAAATAAAAATCGGTGCCAATGCACTTACTGATCCGCACTATTTTTAAATCGTATTTCCACATTTAATTAAAGTTTTCTGATATGTTCTTTTTATTCAATTGTTTTTTTTCTATTCAATTGTACAGAATAGGTAGAAAATACCCTCCTCTCCCCATGTTAAGAATGGCTTTTTAAACAATAACTTTATTATTTCAGCACGGATCACTCTCTGCATGAGTACCTCCAAATCAGTTACGGTTATGAATCGATCCGGAATTGAATAAATATTAAAAAAATCCTTTTACTTCTTTCAAATTAAATTACCAATTAACTGTTTAGTATTTAACTAAATACGAAGCGTGCGAAAATAATTACGTAATTTAGAAACCTACGCTAACATAGGAAGCGGGGGGGGGGGCTTAAAACTATTTTGTAGTTTAATCTATAATTAATTAAACAGATACCATAAAATTGAATTTAACCTACTTAGTCTATCTAAAAAAAATAACTCAAATTACTCCATAAAAAACCATTGTAATTATTATTATTATTATTAAACAATTGTTATTTGTCTTTTTTGTAAACACAATTTTTTTCTGACACTAAATCAAATAATAATCGATAATAACAATCGTCCAACGCAATTCTACTGCAACAACACAACGTTGTGAACCACAAATCAAATGTTGCACATTCCGATCATTCCACACTTCATACAAACTTCATAGAAGGAAATTTGAGTTCATGTAATCTGTACGGTGTGAATCAAATACTATGTTAATAAAATACTATGTGAATCAAATACTATGTGAATCAAATACCCACTAAAAATACTCAGAATTGTTATGGTGCCTTCATATATCCATATTCATTTACGAATATACCTCATATGGAGTGTTAAAAAAAATAATTATAAAATTTAAGCTGAAAAAAAATGTTCATAAAAAGGTTTTAGAAGAGAAGCGAACAAACGAAAAATAAATTTTTTAATTAAAAATAAATAACTATTACCAAATACAAGATAAGTTACTATTCTACGTATATGGATAAGTTTTCTATTTTAAACATATTTTTAAAAAAAATAGTGCTAAGTTGCAGAGTTAAAAAGAAAATATGACCAATAAGAACATGCCGTGTTTTTTTGAAGTGTCATTACTGGCTTATAACCCGACGAACAAACTAAATACTCAAGTGTCGGTACTAATGCAGAGAGTGATCCGTGCTGAAATAATAACGTTATTATTTAAAAAAAAACATTCTTAACATGGAGAAGGGAGGGTGTTTTGTACATATTCTGTACTTTAACCTTACAATTGAATTTAAAAAACATATCATAAAACTTTAATTACATGTGGAAATACGATTTAAAAAATAGCGCGGATCACTCTCTGCATTAGCACCGAAGTGTCATTACTGGCTTATAACCCGACAAATAAACTAAATACTGAAAGTCATTGATCCAATGTCACCGTGACATTTATTGGATATATTTCTATCAGTATTTTGATTTCATGATTTTGTTTTCATGATTTAAGCGATTATCGAGACTTCCTAGTTAACTGTATGTTGGACATCTCGTTCTAACTTATTACATCGGTACGACTTGAGTTTCAGATTAAATAGACGCCTTAAAATATGTTCAATCACACGAAACTTATTCAGGGAGATAACAATGATTTATCTTGCCTTTGGTAATATATGTTTGTTATATATTTGTTTTGTTTTTTTTTTAATTTTACCAATTGGTTTGGTTTATAAATGTTATATATAAGCATTTTTATTGTTATTTACATTAAGGAAAACATTTTTCAAGGAATATGCTATATTTTATTTTCAGTAAAACATTAAGGAATATGTTATACGGGGGTTCGGTTTTTTATTTATATTAAAACATTAAAAGTTAATATAAAATCAGTTTTATTATTTAAATTAATTAAACCATTTTTCCACGAATATTCTATATGGGATACAAGTTTTTAGATTTATATTAAAACTATTTAAGAATATACTATATGGCGTACGGGTTCTTTTATTCATATAAAAATAGTATGCTATAGGGGGGGAACCCCCTTAAAGTCAATATTAATGAATACCATAAAAATGATTTCCTCGAACTAGCGATATTATCATTGAATTAAGCATAGTTTATTTAATATTTCTACACAAAAAATTATTGCAAATTTTTTTTTTTTTTAGATTACATGTTTCGCATAATTTTTATATGTAAGTTTTAATATTTTCTTTGTTTGAATGAACGTGAAACTTTTTGCGTAACATAACTTTTATAAAATCTTTAAAAAATAGTTTTTCTTTTTGATTTAAAAAGGGAACACAGAAAAAGAATTAAATTAAGAAATGGTAAAAATTATACAAAATTTCACGATGGGAATGTAGAAATGGAATAAAAACATTACTCCCTACTTCGGTCCAATAAGCTGACGTCATTTTCAGACAGTCATTTAACTTACTGACATTTTCGGCTTCCGTAGAATCATCGCTCAGACGACTTCGTTTGCCTTTGCTTAAGCGAAGCTAAAATCTCCAGCTTTGGGGGTGGGGATAATTAAGCTAATGCACTTACTGACCGCGCTTATTTTGAAATCATATTTCAAAGTTAAATTAAAGTTTTATGTTTTTGATTCAAGTGTAAGGTTAAAGTATAGAATAGTTACAAAACACCATCCCCTCTCCATCTTAAGAATGGCTTTTTAAGTAATCCTCACATAAAAGAACGGAAATTCTAACATGACTTTTTATTGTTATCTAACAATAAACAAAAAAATACGGTAAAAATTGGATTTAACTTGAAATTTCTAACTAAAAATAGTATTTAATTTAAAAATGTCGTCGGGAACATATTTTTCATTACAACAATATTCCAAATAACAAGACCTTTTTACTAACAATAAGTAATTGTAAGGTAAAAATTGGATTTAATTTGAAATTCACAACTAAAAATAGTATAAAGAAAACGTTTTTTTTTTGTTAGAGAAAGTAATGGCGGCGCTATATGAAATACAAATTATTCAGGAATATATTATATGAAATAGGGCATTATTACTGTATATATATATATATATATATATATATATATATATATATATATATATATATATATATATATATATATGCTGAATTTTTTTAGTTTGGAAAAATATTGTTTATGAAAAAATAGATTTACTCATCCCCGTTGTTCTGCGAGACTGTGAACATGGCGGTCTATGCGAAAAAATCAACAATATTCCAAGTAATCCTCACATAAAAATTCTAACATGACTTTTTATTGTTATCTAACAATAAACCAAAAAATATGGTAAAAATTGGATTTAACTTGAAATTTCTAACTAAAAATAGTATTTAATTTCAAAATTTACCTCTTAATTTGCGAATGTCGCCGGGAAAAACATTTTACAAACATAAAAAAGACTTTTTATATAAAATGTTCAAATTAATTTAACCAAATTATATGATGAAAAATTGTCCCCGGGTTTTTGGAAAATATTTTTCCAATTGTTTTCTCTTTTTTTTTGGGGGGGGGGGAAGGAGTGGAGGGAGGAGGAGAAATGAAATTTTTCCAATCGGCCCTTTTTTTTTTTTTTGGAAATGAGATTTAGTCAGATATATTAAAACATTTTTACATTTGTCACTGCGCTAATTATGTACGATTTTTAAAAATATTTTTTATTTAAAATACTCGAGAAATGTAAAAAAAAAACAAACACTTTTTTTTAATAAATTAAAAAATATTTATATTATAAAAAATATATAAAGTATATTTTTAGCATGTGAAAGTTTCTTGAAAAATTAAAATAAAGTTTGTGATGTAAGTGAAAAAACACATCGTTTTTCTTTTATTTATTCAAGTTATTTTTATTAAAAAAAAGCGAGGTACTTTCTTTAATCATTTTTTTTTTCAATTACATTGACGTTTGACTTAAAACATTGCCGGGGACGATTTTTTAACATACACTGCCATGTTCACAGTCTCGCAGAACAACGGCGATGCCAAACTAAAATAAAGCCATAACTTTACTTTTCTATAAATTAAGAAAATACTACGAATGAATTTATTTAATCGTAAAGTGAATAATGGGCAGGGGGTTAACAATCCTGCCACATTTAAGAAAAAAATCACTAAAAAAACAAACAAAAAAAAAAAAATGGCGGATGACCTACGCACGAAACTGAAAGTAATTAACGCTCCCTCTGACACCTCACCGGAAGTTAGGGGGCATATGTGTATTTGTTTTAACTGTACATACGGAAATTGAAAGCGGTCGGTGGTTTCTATGAGAAAATAAAACTGTGTACGCATTATAAATGTTTCTTTTCTGTGTCTTACGTTATACATTAGTACATTAGGGGTCATTCCGAGTTAAAAGTTTATTTACTGCACTCATCTGGACTAGAGAAAATCATGATTTAAATGTGTATGTCTCGTCTAAATAACTAACGATAATTCTCTGATATGGCCGACCAGACGGGTGATCAAAAAGTCAGATCGAGCATACTGGAAAACGAAATGAGATCAAATGAGGTCTCATTTCGTTAGTCTCATTTCGTTTTCCGGTACGCGGTACGCTCGATCTGACTTTTTGATCACCCGTCTGGTCGGCCATATCAGAGAATTATCGTTAGTTATTTAGACGAGACATACACATTTAAATCATGATTTTCTCTAGTCCAGATGAGTGCAGTAAATAAACTTTTAACTCGAAATGACCCCCAATGTACTAATGTATAACGTAAGACACAGAAAATAAACATTGGGTTTGTATTACTGTACACATAGATTCGAAAAAGTTGTCAAAAAACAAATATAGAACAAATAAATGTTATCAAAGGCAAGATAAGTTACTTTTCTACCTAACTGGATATATTTTTTGTGTTTTTATTCAGTGTAGCATGTTTATTCAGTGTAACATGTTTATTCAGCTCGAAAAACATGCAATGTTTACCGATGTATTGGAAAATTCAAAATGGCAGCCGACTGTCTCTCGGAGAGGGTACGTTTGGGAAAAGGTATTATAAATAATAAACTAGACAAAATACTGTTAGAAAACAACCGAATACATGTCAACTTATGTCACGGTAACATATATTGAGCGAATTTCTAACAGTATGTTGTCTAGTTTATTATTTATAATACCTTTTCCCAAACGTACCCTCTCCGAGAGACAGTCGGCTGCCATTTTGAATTTTCCAATACATCGGTAAACATTGCATGTTTTTCGAGCTGAATAAACATGTTACACTGAATAAAAACACAAAAAATATATCCAGTTAGGTAGAAAAGTAACTTATCTTGCCTTTGATAACATTTATTTGTTCTATATTTGTTTTTTGACAACTTTTTCGAATCTATGTGTACAGTAATACAAACCCGAAACATTTATAATGCGTACACAGCTTTATTTTCTCATAACCACCGACCGCTTTCAATGGATTTTACATACGGAAATTGTTACGTGTTTGGTGCGGAAAGAAAAAAGCCCATCAAATGATAATGAACAACGCAATTAGGAACTTTAATGTGTTTTTAACACATGTAAAAGTAAAATGTCTAAAAATAAAAGTGTTGCCTTAATAAATTATTTCAGTCAGACCCAATGAATTGTCCAATGTTTTTTACTTATAAAGAAAACGTGTTTTGATTTTTGGTACATTTTACAGTTTCGCCAACGCGAGAAATACGAACTATATATATATATAAAAAAAAAAAAAAAAAAAAATTGGGTTTGTATTACTGTACACATAGATTCGAAAAAGTTGTCAGAAAACAAATATGTAACAAATATCATCAAAGGCAAAATAAGTTATTTTTCTACCAAACTGGATATATTTTTGTGTTTTTATTCAATGTAACATGTTTATTACGCTCGAAAAACCTGCAGTGTTTACCGATGTATTGGAAAATTTAAAATGGCGGCCGACTCTCTCTTTAACACTGTAAGTTTGGGAAAAGGTGTTATAAATAAATAAATAAATAAATAAATAAATAAAACTAGACACAATACTATTAAAAACCCACCGAATATATGTCAACCTATGTCATGGTAACATATATTGAGCGAGTTTCTAACAGTATTTTGTCTAGTTTTTTTTTTTATTATTATTTATTACACCCTGTTAAAGAGAGAGTCGGGCGCCATTTTGAATTTTCCAATACATCGGTAAAAACTATATTTTTCGAGCTGAATAAACATCTTATATTGAATAACAACACAACACATATATCCAGTTTGGTAGAAAAGGAGCTTACCTTACCTTTGATAACATTTATTTGTTACACATTTGTTTTTTGACAACTTTTTCGAATCTGTGTGTACAGTAATACAAACCCAAATATTTTTCTTTAAATTGTTGGGTGAAATCGAAGAATGGTTCGTACACTCGCGGTGGCAAAACTGCACAAGTACCAACTTTATTCTAATTTATTTGTTTACATTTTTTCACCATACTTTTATTCTTGACCAAAGAGACATTTGGGGTCGAGTTGAACAACTCACCCCCCCCCTGTAATTTTTTTTACCGATAGTTTCATTAAATTCTTTTGCTGGATTTTCATTGATTACACACTAATCTAATAGATTATGAAAAAAAAAAAAAATATCATTATTTCGACATTTGGAAGGGGTGCTCACTTTTTAGTTACAACGTTCTGGTAAACCGGTCACCCATTTTGTAACCATCGATATTATTTTTTTTTTTCTCATAATCTGATAGATTAGTGTGTAAACAATATAAATCCAGCGAAAGATTTAATTAAAACTATCGGTGAAAAAAATTACAGGGGGGGGGGGAGTTGTTCAACTCGCGATGTTTGTTTTTTATGAAATTGTTTTTTATAACAATGAATGGACATATTTTTAATTTTTTTTTTTTTTTTTTATGAAAAGAAAGTTTCATTTTTTTTTTTATTCTTACTTCGTTTTTATTTTTTTGTTAAGGATTCAAGTCCTATAGATTTACAACGTTCTGGTAAACCGGTCACCCATTTTGTAACCATCGATTGTTTTTTATAACAATGAATTTTTTTTTTTAAGTTTATTCTTATGTGTGTTTTTATGAAATAAACGTATCGATTTTACACAATCTATCAGATTATGAAAAAAAAAAATTCCTTCTGGCAAATTGGTCACTCACTTTCGGAGAACGGAAGTGAATGTCAAGAAATTGCATTTTTTTTATTGCCCTATTATCGATGGTTACAAAATGGGTGACCGGTTTACCAGAACGTTGTAACTAAAAAGTGAGCACCCCTTCCAAATGTCGAAATAATGATAATTTTTTTTTTTCATAATCTATTAGATTAGTGTGTAATCAATGAAAATCCAGCAAAAGAATTTAATGAAACTATCGGTAAAAAAAATTACAGGGGGGGGGGTTGTTCAACTCGACCACATTTGGTATTAGTGAAGTTTCACCAACGCGAGAAATACGAACTTTAAAAAAACTCCAAAAAACAAAATATGTTTCATTAAATTGTTAGGTGAATGTTCATTAACGTATGTAAAGTCAAAACACACATGCCCCATGACTCCCGGTCACATGTCAGAGGGAGCGTTAATTACTTTCAGTGTCGTGTGTAAGTCGTCCGCCATGTTTTTTTTTTTTTTTTTTTTTTTTTTGCGATTTTTGAAAAGTGGCAGGATTGTTAAGCTTCGCCAAATAATCTTATTAATTAAAAACCCAACCAGAAGAGGACGGGTCTTCATTTATAATATTTCGTACTTTCACCATACCAAATTTAAATAACATAAATATTATAAGTTTGAATTTAATCTGGAACTTTTATATAAAAAAGATATAACCCGGTTCGTAAACTGCATGAGTTTAAAAAGGAAATTGTTTCTGTTTTTCATCTAATTATAAAGTGTGTATATATATATATATATATATATATATATATATATATATATATATATATTATATATATATATATATATACTTTGGAAATGGCAATATTAAATTATAAGTAAAACCAATGGTATCTACTTTATTATCATGTCGCAGTAATATCCAAAAACTTTTTAAAAAAACGATGATGTCGAAAATTAAGATACTTGTACAGTTAAATCAAGCCATTAAAAAAATGAAAATATTGAAAAAAATATATATATGTGTACGTACTCGTTAGAGAATAAAGGGTATTTGTACAATTTAATCAAGATATTAAAAAATGAAAATATTGAAAAAAATATATATATTTTACGTACTCGTTATGGAATAAAGGGTATTGTACAATTTAATCAAGATATTAAAAAATGAAAATATCCACAAAGGTTACATTGTACGTATCTGGTATCGAACAATGTTCTCTGAAAAAAAAAATGACTTAATTTTATCAAGCAGTTTTTTTTTACAGCGAAAAAACAAGGTTCGATTTTTCGGCAGAAAAGCTAGTATTAAAGATGGAGAGGGAATCTCTGTGATTTACATTGAGTTATGTCCTCGTGTTGAAAAATTCCATAATGACTGACTTCGATGCTCTCTCATAAAAATGTGTTTTTCCGTTGTAATTTTTTTACAGCGAAAAAACACACACAAAAAATCGATCAAATTAAGTGAAATTTTTTTTCGGAGATCCTCAGTCCAAAACAGATACGTACAATATAACATGTTTCGATGTTTTCATTTTTTAAATGTGTTGATTAAACTTTTATTCACTTCGAAATTTAGTTTTGGTACTTGTACACTAATCAAGACATTAAAAAAAAAAATGAAAATATTGAAAAAAAGTTATATTGTACGTACTCGTTATGGAATGAAGTTCTCCGAAAAAAATTTCACTTAATTTGATCAAGTAGTTTTTCTGTTTTTTTTTTTTTTGTTTTGTTTTTTTTTCACGGAGAACAATCACATTTTAATGAAATCGATCTATCTTCGCAATTGCCTGTTTACGTACACGAGGAGGATGAGGAGGGGCTGCCTTTAAATGAAAAAAAAAAGATTAACAAAGGATAAAATGAAAAAAAGTAAAAAAAAAAAAAAAAAACAGAAAAAAATGTAAAGTAAGTAAATATTTATCTAAAAAATAATTGGTTACCAAATAATTATCTAAGTATGTTTTCTACTCATGTTTCAAAATAATCTCGTCAAATTTTGACAAACTTTGGTGATTGGAGTTATCTCCCCCTGGAGCTCCCTTCTCCTAAGCGAAAAAAAAAAAAAGATGTCCGCTACCCGATCGCTCATAAAACATTTATTTTCTTCGGTAAAAAAAAAACAAAACAAAATTCGGTACTTGTACAGTTTAACCAAGATATTAAAAAATGAAAATATCGAAAAACAAGTTGAAATGGTACGCATCCGTTATGGAATGAAGTTCTTCGAAAAAAAATCACTTTATTACATCAAGTAGTTTTTATTTTTTTTTTTTCTACAATTTTTTAAACAATTTATGATACCGAGCAAAAGGTTTGATTTTTTGGAGGAAAAGCTAGTATTAAAGATGGGGAGGGAGTGTAGACGCTTTAATTTGAGTTATCTCCCCGTGGCGGCTTCAAAACAATTCCAAGATGACCACCTTCAACGCCCTGTCACAAAAACGTGTTTTTCCGCTGTAGTAAAAAAAAAAAAAACTACTCGATCAAATTAAGTGATTTTTTTTTTTTATCGAGATCTTTTGTCGAAACCGGATACGTACGATAGAACCTTTTTTTTATATTTTCATTTTTTTTAATGTCTTCATTAAACTGTACAAGTGCGAAAAAAGAAATGAGGCTAAATTTGAAATGTCCTTTTTTTTGTATTTCGAGCCCAATTAAAAAAAAGAAAGATTTATTTTATTGTGAAATAAACTTTACAAAATGAAAATTTCTATAATAATAAATTATTTTCTTCTTGCAAGCCTTTTGCGATTTCCCGTTTCTATCTCTGTGCCTTGTCATGTCAAAATAAGTATATATTTCAAGAATTACCAAAAAAAAAATGATCCAGTAAAAAAAAATGATCTTTCATAATAACGCGTTTCAGATGAAAACAGGAATAAGTACTTACTTGTCATGTCAAAATAAGTATATATTTCAAGAATTACCAAAAAAAAAATGATCCAGTAAAAAAAATGATCTTTCATAATAACGCGTTTCAGATGAAAACAGGAATAAGTACTTACTTGTCATGAACTGTACAAGTGTGAAAAAAAAGAAATGAGGCTAAATTTGAAATGCTTTTTTTTTGTATTTCGAGCACAATCAAAAAAACCTTGCGATTTCCCGTTTATATCTCTGTGCTTGTGTAAATTAATGATCTTTCATAATAACGCGTTTCAGATGAAAACAGGAATACGTAATTACTTATGTCAAAATAAGTATATATTTCAAGAATTACAAAAAAAAAAAAAATGATCCAGTAAAAAAAAAATACCAAAGCAGAATAGAAATTAAAACTTGTTGAAAGCAAAAAATCTGTTTCTCTGTTGTTTTAAAAATGAAATAGAAATTAAAATTTCGTTCTACTCTTTATTTATTTGTTTAAAATTGCTCTTTTTTTACATAGGCATGACCACTTATCAAGGCCAAGAGGCCACTCGAGGATAAGGGTTAAAGAGTGGACAGTAGAAATTGGACGATATAGTAATCGTTAGTAATGGAAATTCGGTAAATTTGCTAACAAGTGGAACGGCTCATCAAGAACTTGTTTATGTTAGACTTGAAGACAACCATATTATAGTCAACTGTAAAACAGGAAAACGGAAGACAATTCCACAGGCGTGCAGTTCTAAGAAAGAAGTTTTGTTCATGGAATCTACGTTTAGGTTTAGACACAGATAAAGAGTGGGGGGACTTATTGATAGTGTTTTCAGCTAGACGAGTGTTTCTTGTGAAAGTTTGGCGAGGAGGGACCATAGAGTGAAGCTCAGTCGAACACTTTCCATGAAAATAACGATACAGCAGAGACAAACTCGCAACATCTCTTCTGTGAGATAGGGGTTGCAGTAAGAGAAAAAGTTCCTTAAGAAAGGGTTGACCAACAAAATATACGTTTCCAGTAAATAATTTTAGATTTCTCAGAAAATGTCCCCTTCTTTTCACCGAAACAACATCTTGTCCTATTTTTTCTTTTTTTTTTTTTTTTTTGTACGTTGGACATTAAAACATAGCTTTTTTTTTGTACGTTGGACATTAAAACATAGCTTTTTTTTGTACGTTGGACATTAAAACATAGCTTTTTTTTGTACGTTGGACATTAAAACATAGCTTTTTTTTGTACGTTGGACATAAAAACATAGCTTTTTTTGTACGTTGGACATTAAAACATAGCTTTTTTGTACGTTGGACATTAAAACATAGCTTTTTTGTACGTTGGACATTAAAACATTGCTTTTTTGTACGTTGGACATTAAAACATAGCTTTTTTTGTATGTTGGACATTAAAACATAGCTATTTTTGTACGTTGGATATTAAAACATAGCTTTTTTTGTACGTTGGAGATTAAAACATAGCTTTTTTGTACGTTGGATAATAAAACATAGCTTTTTTGTACGTTGGACATTAAAACATAGCTTTTTCTGTACGTTGGACATTAAAACATAGCTTTTTTTTGTACGTTGGACATTAAAACATAGCTTTTTTGTACGTTGGACATTAAAACATAGCTTGCGCAACACCACATTCGAATTATGGTGTTTCTACACTATTTGAACGAACTCTCGGAAATCATAAAACTGAATTTTACATGAAACCAATAGTATCTACGTATTCATCGTATTTTTAGATGATTATATCCAATAATTACGAAAATCGATAAGGTAGAAAATTATATTATAAAAAATTAATTTGGATAAAAACGGTCATAAAACACAGGAGAGCTCAAAAGGGGATGATTTTCCGTTTTCATTTAAACAAGATGGTGGCAATGTTGCACTTGTTAACACGATTAAAGTTGTTTTGTTTAATAATGTTTAATAATGGAGAGTAGCGAGGATTTCATAACCACACACACGTTCTTCTGATCTGGCGACATGCGAGTTGTGGACCGGAGCGTTGTCTTGCAGGAGGAGGGTACGTTTGCTGATCTTGCCCCGCCTCTTGATTTTGATAGCTTCCCTTAATTTCCTCAAAAGTGGAGCATAATAGGCGTCTGTAACTGTGGTACCCTTTGCCAGGAAATTTGTAATCCCTACTCCGTCCTGGTCCCAGAAACTGTGAGCATGGCCTTGCCAGTGGAGGGCTGCACCCTTGCCTTCTTTGGAGGTGGTGAGTCAAGTTTTTCCACTGCATTGACTGGGCTTAGATCATAATGATGACCCCGGGTTTCATCCTATGTAATCCGTCGTTTGAAAAACGTTGACTCATTTTCTTGGCACATCTCCAAATTCATCCTCGAGCACTCGACACGTTCTCGCTTCTGGAATGGTGTGAGCAACCTAGGAATTAAAGTTGTTTTGTTTAATAATGCAGTAATTCAAGTATTCAGGTAATTTCGACTGCATTATTTAAAAGCCATCATTGTAATTTATTAGAACTGACATTAAAAAAATCAGTAAAAATCATTGTTTATTTAATCTGACTACTGCATTTATCGACAACAATTTTTTTCATAGTTATGATTGTATCAATATAAAAGATATTCATCGTAGTTATGATTGTATCAATATAAAAGATATTCATCATAGTTATGATTGTATCAATATAAAAGATATTCATCATAGTTATGATTGTATCAATATAAAAGATATTCATCATAGTTATGATTGTATCAATATAAAATATATTCATCATAGTTATGATTGTATCAATATAAAAGATATTCATCATAGTTATGATTGTATCAATATAAAATATATTCATCGTAGTTATGATTGTATCAATATAAAAGATATTCATCATAGTTATGATTGTATCAATATAAAAGATATTCATCGTAGTTATGATTGTATCAATATAAAAGATATTCATCGCAGTTATGATAGTATCAATATAAAAGATATTCACCATAGTTATGATTGTATCAATATAAAAGATATTCATCATAGTTATGATTGTATCAATATAAAAACATCATTGTTATGATTGTATCAATAAAAGATACTCACCATAGTTATGATTGTATCAATATAAAAGATATTCATCATAGTTATGATTGTATCAATATAAAAGATATTCATCATAGTTATGATTGTATCAATATAAAAGATATTCACCATAGTTATGATTGTATCAATATAAAAAACATCATAGTCATGACTGCATCAATATAAAAAACATCATAGTTATGATTGTATCAATATAAAAACATCATAGTTATGATTGTATCAATATAAAAACATCATAGTTATGATTGTATCAATATAAAAAACATCATAGTTATGATTGTATCAATATAAAAGATATTCATCATAGTTATGATTGTATCAATATAAAAGATATTCATCGTAGTTATGATTGTATCAATATAAAAACATCATAGTTATGATTGTATCAATATAAAAACATCATAGTTATGATTGTATCAATATAAAAAAAACACCATAGTTATGATTGTATCAATATAAAAAACACCATAGTTATGATTGTATCAATATAAAAAACATCATAGTTATGATTGTATCAATATAAAATATATTCATCATAGTTATGATTGTATCAATATAAAAGATATTCATCGGAGTTATGATTGTATCAAGATAAAAGATATAAATCATAGTTTGTATTGTATCAAGATAAAAGATATTCATCATAGTTATGACTGTATCAATATAAAAGATATTCATCGTAGTTATGATTGTATCAATATAAAAAACATCATAGTTATGATTGTATCAATATAAAAACATCATAGTTATGATTGTATCAATATAAAACATCATAGTTATGATTGTATCAATATAAAAAACATCATAGTTATGATTGTATCAATATAAAAAAACATCATAGTTATGATTGTATTAATATAAAAAAAACAAAAGATACTCATCCTAGTCATGATTGTATCAATATAAAAGATATTCATCATAGTTATGATTGTATCAATATAAAAGATATTGATCATAGTTATGATTGTATCAATATAAAAGATATTCAATATAGAAGAAAAATCTTCAAGTCATCCTTATTAAAAAGCATTCGAATTTCGTAACGTGAAAATTAAAAAAATATATTTGAGATAAATCCCTTAAACAATATTGACTATTTATTTTTCCTTTGCAGATGGTCCTGATTGAACGCTTGTCTCTGATATGAACGAGCTATTATTTCATCTCATACTGGCTTAAGAGAAAAGCATATTATGGAGGAGAAAATTTAAACTGTTTCAAAAATATATCAATTTCTAATATTGATCAAATCTTCAGAAAAAATCTGAACAATTTGTAATAAACATCTTGTAAAGCATCTACAAAAAATGAAAAAATATCTCAGATTCTAATATTTCAGAAAAAAATCTGTATAATCGTTCATAATTATCTTGCTATTCTTGTTTCACAAAATCATAATTACTTAAACGTACAAGTATACGTTAAATATAAACCATATTTTTGTTCAGTGTGTGAATATACATCTACTCAAAAAGACATTTAGTGCGACATATTATGAGTCGTACAAGAGAAAACCCTTCCTGTAGAATATGTGGATTAGTTTTTACTAAGAAAACAATTCTAATGCGACATATGATATGCCACGCTGAGGAAACATCATATTCTTGTGAATTGTGTGACTTTGTTTGTCATGATAAACAAAAGTTAGCAAGACATATGAAGACACACTCTGGCGAAAGGTCATATTCTTGTGAACAATGTAAACATTCTTTTTCTCAAAAAGCAAGTTTAGTTACACATATGAGAACACACTCTGGCGAAAGGCCATATTCTTGTGAACAATGTAAACATTCTTTTTCTCGAAAATCAAGTTTAGTTAAACATATGAGAACACACTCTGGCGAAAGGCCATATTCTTGTGAACAATGTAAACATTCTTTTTCTCAAAAATCAAGTTTAGTTACACATATGAGAACACACTCTGGCGAAAGGCCATATTCTTGTGAACAATGTAAACATTCTTTTTCTCAAAAATCAAGTTTACTTAAACATATGAGAACACACTCTGGCGAAAGGCCATATTCTTGTGAACAATGTAAATATTCTTTTTCTCAAAAATCAAGTTTAGTTACACATATGAGAACACACTCTGGCGAAAGAAATATAATATCTTAAAAGAACGAGTGTTTAATGAGGAAGAACTAAAATACATGAGAGATGAAATAACAGTCCTAATAAGCACACAGGCTAACCCACTAGAGAAACCCATTCTGTATCCCACCAAATTTGATGAGACCACAAATGTGAGCCTGCAACACCACCACCTTTGATCAGTGCAACAGTTGTCGGTAGCTACCCAACAGATAACCCTAACAGCACAAAGTCCAACAGAAGTGCATCACTCTATATCAGGAACTCAAATGCCTACAGGATCCTCTACACCAGCTCACTCTCACTATAAAGCAGGTAACACATCTGCATTTCCATCACCGTGTGAAATAACTCCTTCACCAGGAAAAACTCCACCTTGTGTTTTGCTTACAGAACTAGATGATGAGCAATTGGAAATAGAAGAGGAACTCTGTAACACAATAGAAAACGCCAACAATATGAGCATAGAAGAAAGGCCTAGGTTACCTAAAATACAAGCCTCAAGATTCTTTAAGTCATTGATCATCAAAGTCAATATTGCTCTTATAAGGCTTGTTCCAGGAGAAATAGACGTTAGGCAGCTAAATAACGTCACATATGCAGCTGGGCTGTACATTAGCAACAAAATACTTCCTCTGAATAAACACCAAAATAGAAATAAAACACCTAATGTAACCAAAGCAACACCAAAATGGAAAGCCAAGCTGATAAAAAAAATAAACACCTGTAGAAAGGAACTTAGCCAATTAAAGCAGTTCATGAATAATCCCACAGTGGAAGGTAGACTCAGAAACATCGTCAAAAGAATCTGTGCGAAATTTAAAACAAATTGTAAAAATATCAGAAGCATAGTGAAGGAACTGGAAGGCAAAATACCATCCATTGCTCAAAGAATTAAACATCGCATGGCAAAGATTCATGCAAAGACACAGAATAAGCTTTTTGCAAACAATCCCAGAACTTTCTACAGGAATATAATAAGAGAGGAAATTAAAATCCAAGATCCCCCATGTAAACAGGATTTAGACGATTACTGGAGACCTTTATTTGAAAAAGAGGAAGTACATAACGAAGAGGCCCAGTGGATCGGGGATATTATCAATGAAAACAAAAATAAAAGAGAAATGCCAGAGCCAGAAATAACGCCAGATAAGATAAGATCAAAGCTGGCACGAGCTTCAAATCACAAGAAACCTGGCATCGACAACATATCTAACTTCTGGTTAAAACAGCTAACAGCATTGCATGATCATTATAGCAGATGTTTCACCAGAATGTTGAAAGCTTATGAAGCGACACCATCATGGCTATAAAAAGGCGATACAAGCTTAATAGTTAAAAGCACAGAAACCAAAAACCCTAGCAAATATCGCCCAATATGCTGCCTAACCACGACTTACAAGCTGTTCACTGGATTAATAGCTGACAGCATATATGACCATCTTTCATCCGGTGATTATCTTGAGGAGGAACAAACAGGATGTAGGAAAAACTGCCTGGGCACCAAAGATCAATTGCTCATTAATAAGACCATTTTGGAAGATTGCAGGAAAAGAAAAAGAAATCTAAATATGGCATGGATAGATTATCAGAAAGCATTTGATAGTGTACCCCATTCGTGGATACTAAAATGCCTTGAATTATATAAAATCCACCCGACCATACGAGAAAGTTTAGCTGCCCAAATGAAGGAGTGACAAACATCCATTACCTTAAACCATAACGGGGGAAGGATATCCATCCCAAATATAAGAATAAAAAAAGGTATCTTCCAAGGAGACAGTTTATCTCCTCTACTATTTTGCCCGTCAAAGTAAGCTTCTAAAGAACTACCAAATGAACTTTTAACTCGAAATGACCCCTTTAAACTTTTAACTCGAAATGACCCCTAATGTACTAATATATAACATAAGACACAGAAAAGAAACATTTATAATGCGTACACAACTTTATTTTCTCATATAATCACCATTCGTTATCAATGGATTTTATCTGCATGTTATATGTAATTCAATTCTAAAATGGATAAGTATCGAAAATTTTACGAAAATCTGACCATTAGTTGATTTTTGCTAGATTTATTAAATACGGGCATGTTTTCACGTTCGGGATGTCTACTACATGGGAACGTTGTTTTAAAGCGCCAATTATGTAAACACGATTTTGGTCTCGCAATTTCATTATTTTCGTTAGATGAAATTTTTTTTTTAATTATCACTGGTTTATTTTGTCTATCTTTTAAATGGTACAAAAGTTATACTGATAATATTAATTTATAATAAAGTTACATCGTGTTACATATAGGGTGATTTTGTGGTGAATTTTTGCAGTCCCTATCGGTCTTGGTTGTGGTAACTGATTTTGAGACCTCTTTTTAATATTTGGATTGTGTAGATGGACTAGAAAAACATGCCATTAACATCGTAACACCGGCTATAATTGCCGACTTAAATGCTTTATGGAATAACCATGATGATACTCTTCGTTGATCTGGTCCCTATACTCAAGAGAACTGCTAATAATTTTAACAACATACAAAAATAATGTAAACGCGAGACAAAAATCGTTCCTGTGTATTGATGTTTTTGAAGCCATAGACATACCCATTTTTAAGAAATCTAAAAAAAATTCATGCATTCTCTACATTGGTTATGCATTTTGGTACCGGGTTATTTGTGAATAGTGTTTTCAAGTAAAATTCAAGTTTCACTCTATTTTTTTTTTAATACTGACAACCCCCTCCCCTTCCAAAGGTTTAAATCGCATTGGGAATAATAAAAAGAAAAACAATATTTCAGTACGGTACCAAAAATACATATGTACCCAAAATCGTATTCTGCATTGTTCAACGTTTTTAATATTAAAAAAAGAACATGTATTCATTGTAAAACTTCTGATCTTCTTCAGTTTTAAGTCGGGTTTTCCGTGATTCTCGGTAGGCAACGTCCGGGGAACGATGGAAACCGGCAGATTATACAGACTGCGCAAAGAGAAACGAGTACGAGCTAACAGGCGATAAAAATAGTAAGAAAAATGTAAAGGAATAATTTTAATAAGAAATATATATATATATATAAAAAGGGCAGAGTATCATTGTGTCAACGTATTATAAACAACCCCCCCCCCATATTAAGAACGGCTTTAGGAATAAACACCACCGACCCTAGAAGCCGCTCTTAACGCAGCTCCTGGGCTCTATCAGTTCTTTCTTCATTACCGCGAGATTCCTCGCATCGTCTCCTCCAACCGAGGTACCCATTTCACTGGCGAAGTCTACAAGGATGTCTGCGAACTAACCTCAGTCACCCGGGAACTTCACTGCCCATGGCGACCGCAAAGTTCAGAGAACATCGAGAGGCAACACCGGACTTTAAAGAATGCTGTCTACATGATCTGCGAAGATAGAAATTGCGAATGGACGGACGTCCTCGAATCCGTAGTATCCTCGATTAATGTCACAGCCAACACTGCCACTGGTGCATCCCCGCACTACGTTATCACCAGCCGCCAACCACACACCCCCCGCCAAGATATTGTTAATAACAGTCCAGGTGCTTATGGTATGCAGATAAACGCTTTGCTTCGACAGGTGCACCAACGAGTTGCCCTGGCGAACAATGAGGCTGACCAAAAAATGGAAGCCAAACTAAACCAAGGCACCTTTAAAGACCCTATACGGGTTGGCGACAGAGTACTACTCCACCGACCGAAATCCACAATAGCACACTCGTCACACCTGCCTTGGATAAATGATTTTGTAGTCACCAAAACGAACGGTTTGGTGATCCAAGTAAAAAATGAAAATGGTGAAACAGATTGGGTTCACCACGGACACATCCGCCGACTCATACCGCGACCAAATAACCTACAACACAGGGATCTACCACTTCCACCTCCGCCTCCATCCACGCCAAGCCAAATTCTCGATCACCCATTGACTCGACTCCCCACATTTTCGTCAGGGGGTCAGGGGGCATCACAGCACAAATGAAGCGACGCGGACGACTCCCAACACGCTTTCAAGACTTTGTTATGTGCCACCAGACAAGGTAAAAAAAACATGCACATGCAGGCGGGCGACGACCACATGGCAACAGTCTCGAATCATGGTAAGATCTAAGGGTGCTGTTACAAGACGAGATCTTGCTCTGATGCGAGAAACGGAAGTTTTTGTCATCTCGAGTGCGGAGAAAAGGGGATTTTCGAACATCTGCGGGGTAGTCCGGGCGGACTTCTGGAAAAAAAAGAAAGGAAAAAGGTGTAACACGTGTCCGACCAGAAAATCGCAGCCGCTACGGGATTTTCTATTCACAAGTGAACTGTATTTATTTGTTTGTTTTTATGGTTATTCAATAGTTACCGTATCACGCGACATTTCCACAACGTTACGATCAGACAAGCCACGCCTATACCCCGCGTCATGGAACAACCACGTTTTAACAGACGAACCGTCTCTAAACCCTGCTCTCGCCTCTAGACGACCCTTACAACTTAACAAGACTTTATTGTGACCATTATAGATGCCGATAAAGGATTCAAACAAAACCTCATCTGATTTGTGGTAAATAAATATACGTTTAACTTAATCAGTTATCATATTCTTGTTTTACCATCATACACATTTTCTCGCCCACAATATATAGAATATAACAATATATAGAATATAACAGTTTGTTTTCTGTTTAGTTGCTAATATTAACATTAAAAGTTGTCTAAATTATTTTTCATTTTAAATTAAAAATATATCTAACTTAAAAATATAACTTAATTATTTTTTTTATTCTACATGAGTAAAAATAAGTTGTTTTAGCTGTTTTGCATTTCACATTTGTAAAAGAAAATAAGAAAACTAAAGTTCAAGCCAAATTGAAATTGATTTTTTTTTTACGTTTGAATAAAAAATAATTATCAATGTCAAAACTGTCGTGTTCTCGTCTAATAAGTTTTTTTTTTATTCAAGAAAATGAAAGGTACTCCTTAAAAAAACTCCCTCCTCCACAAAGAAAACAAAAAAAAAAAAAACAAACACGGCCAAAAAAAAAATATCCACCAAGAAAAGAAAACATAACGAAATAATCCGAAAAGCGCAAAATTCAAACTAAAACAAAACCAAAAAAAATGGCCAGTTGTCAATTTCATTTCGTTTTCCGGTACGCTCGATCTGACTTTTTGATCACCCGTCTGGTCGGCCATATTAGATATTCATCGTTAGTAATTTACACGAGACATACACATTTAAATCATGATTTTCTCTAGTTCAGATGGGTGCAGTAAATAAACTTTTAACTCGAGATGACCCCTAATATACTAATGTATAACATAAGACACAGAAAAGAAGCATTTATAATGCGTACACAGCTTTATTTTCTCACATAACCACCATACGCTATCAAGGGATATTACCTGCATGTTATATGTCATTTCATTCTAAAATGGATAAGTATCGAAAATTTTACGAAAATCTGACCATTAGTTGATTTTTGCTAGATTTATTAAATACGGGCATGTTTTCACGTTCAGAATGTCTACTACATGGGAACATTATTTTAAAGCGCCAATTATGTAAACACGATTTCATTATTTTCGTTAGATGAAATTTTCTTTTTTTTTTAATTATTACTGGTTTATTTTGTCCTTCTTTTAAATGGTACAAAAGTTATACTGATAATATTAAATTATAATAAAGTTACATCGTGTTACGTATAGGGTGGGGTAATTCTGTGGTGAATTTTGGCAGTCCCTATCGATCTTTGGTGTGATAACTGATTTTGAGACCTCTTTTAAATATTTGGATTGTGTAGATGGACTAGAAAAACGTACCATTAACATCGTAACAGTAATTGCCGACTTAAATACTTTATGGAATAACCGTGATGATACTCTTCGTTGATCTGGTCCCTATATGCAAAAGAACTGCTAATAATTTTATACAATATACAAAAATAATGTAAACGCGAGACAAAAATCGTTCCTGTGTATTGATGTTTTTGAAGCCATAGACATACACATTTTTAAGAAATCTAAAAAAATCATGCATCCTCTACATTGGTTATGCATTTTGCTACCGGGTTATTTGTAAATAGTGTTTTCAGGTAAAATTCAAGTTTCATCCTATTTTTTTAATACTAACAACCCCCTCCCCTTCCAAAGTTAAAACCGCATTGGAAATAAAAAAAAAAAAAACAATATTATTTCAGCACGGTACCAAAAATATATATGTACCCAAAATTGTATTCTGCATTGTTCAACGTTTTTAATAAAAAAAAAAAGAACATGTATTCATTGTAAAACTTCGGATCTTCTTCAGTTTTTAGTAGATTTTTCCGTGAGTCTCGGTAGGCAACGTCCGGGGAACGATGTAAACCGGCAGATTATACAGACTGCGCAAAGAGAAACGAATACGAGCCAACAGGCGATAAAAATAGTTAGAAAAATGTAAAGGAATGATTTTAATAAAAAAATATATAAAAAAAGGCCAGAGTATCATTGTGTCAACGTATTATAAACAACTCCCCCCCCATATTAAGAACGGCTTTCGGAATAAACACCACCAACCCCAGAAGTCGTTCTTAACGCAGGGAGTTGGACTGTGTTCCTTTCGAAAGCCGTTCTTAACATGGGGAGGTTGGATGTGTTTATACTACGTAAGAAAAAAAGAAATAACTTTGCATACACAAGCAAAACAAAAGAATATTTATTGCGGACTTATTCTCATCTTTATTGGTTGTTGTTTCACGACGTTTCGGCCAACTATTCCTCTGGCCTCCTTCGTCAGGTGGTAACCGCGGCCAATAGAAACGTCGAATCTCCTAACTGCATTCTCAGCAATCCCTGCCATCTGTAGTTGTTGTCGTCTCACCACGTTTTGGCCAAGTTAGCATCTGGCCGGCTTTGGGTAGGATTGAAACCGCTATCTTCAGATTATGCTGATCTGGAACCGTAGTCTATCAACTGCGCCACTTGGCCAAAACGTGGCTTAAAATTTTAAATGCAAAATCAAGTATCATGGTTCACTTGTGATCTAAATAGAATCATTCATTTCGAACGTGCCGCAGTCACGTCAAAGAACCACTGTTGATTTTATGCGCCGGGCCTTTCTGCTTGAGTGGTGATAATGGCTTGAATTTAAGTTTAATATACAAAAGACAAGTATCTTGGTTCATTTGTGCTCTGAACAGAAACATTCATTTTGTCATTTGTTGTCATGTCAAAGAACCGCTTGGTGTTTTTATATCGAGGCTTTCTGCTTCTGCGTAAATTAAACTTGCCACATCTCAATAATGAATTCAAATTAAAATAATATATAAAAATAAAAATTGTAATACTGACACCCCCCTTCCGAAGGTTAAAATGGCTTTGTAAATAAAAACCAACATTATTTCAGCACGATACCAAAAATACATAAGTACCCAAAATTGTACTTTGTATTATTCAACGCATTTAACATTAAAAAAGAACATGTACTCATTTTCAAACTTCGGTACTTCTGCAGATTTAAGTTGGGTCTTTTTTCCGGGATTCTCTTTAGGCAATGGCCAGCGAACGACAAAAACCGCTGAATTATATTAAATTACATCGATCGATCAAAAAATAAATGCGAACGAACAGATGTTAAAATTAAATAAAAATTAAAAGAATGATTTTAATAGGAAAAATAAAAGAAACGACAGAGTATCATTAAGTCCATGTATTACTAAAACCCCGAGCCTCCCTATGTTAAGAATGGTTGTCGGAATAAACACCTCCCAACCTCAGAAGCTGTTCTTAACACAAGGAGGTCGGGCTGTTTATTTCGTAAGCCGTTCTAAACATGGAGTGGTTGAATAGAAACGTTGAATCTCCTAACTGCATTCTCAGCAATCCCTGCCATCTGTAGTTGTTGTCGTCTCACCACGTTTTGGTCAAGTAAGCATCTGGCCGGCTTTGGGTAGGATTGAAACTGCTATCTTCAGAAAATGCTCATCTGGAACTGTAGTCTCCATCATCTGCGCCACTTGGCCAAAACGTTACTTAAAATTTTAAATATAAAAAATATAAATAATAAAGTTACATCGTGTTACATACAGGGTAATTCTGTGGTGAATTTTGGCAGACCCTATCGATCTTGGTTGTGATAACTGATTTTGAGACATCTTTCTAATATTTGGATTGTGTAGAGGGACTAGAAAAACGTACCAGTAATATCGTAACACCGGCTATAATTGCCGACTTAAATGCTTTATGGAATAACCATGATGATACCCTTCGTTGATCTGGTCCCTATGCGTAAGAGAACTGCTAATAATTTTAACAACATACAAAAAATAATGTAAATGCAAGACAAAAATCCTTCCTGTAAATTGATGTTTTTGAAGCCATAGACATACACATTTTTAAGAAATCTAAAAAAAATTCATGCATCCTTTACATTGGTTATGCATTTTGGTACCGGGTTATTTGTGAATATTGTTTTCTGGTAAAATTCAAGTTTCACCCTCTTTTTTTTTAATACTGACCCCCCCCTTCCAAAGGTTTAAATCGCATTGAAAATAAAACAATATTATTTCAGCACGGTACCAAAAATACATATGTACCCAAAGTTGTATTCTGCACCGTTCAACGTTTTTAATATTAAAAAAAGAACATGTATTCATTGTAAAACTTCGGATCTTCAGTTTTAAGTCGGTTTTTCTGTGATTCTCGGTAGGCAACGTCCGGGGAACGATGGAAACCAGCAGATTATACAGACTGCGCAAAGAGAAACGAGTACGAGCCAAAAGGCGATAAAAATAAGAAAAATGTAAAGGAATGATTTTAATAAGAAAAAGAAGAATATATATAAAAAAGGGCAGAGTATCATTGTGTCAACGTATTATAAACAACCCCAACCTCCCATATTAAGAACGGCTTACGGAATAAACACCACCAACCTCAGAAGCGGCTCTTAACACAGGGAGGTTGGACTGTGGTCATTTCGAAAGCCGTTCTTAACATGGGGAGGTTGGGTGTGTTTATACTACGTAAGAAAAATAGAAATAACTTTGCATACACAAGCAAAACAAAAGAATATTTATTGCGGACTTATTCTCATCTTTATTGATTGTTGTTTCACGACGTTTCGGCCAACTATTCCTCTGGCCTTCGTCAGGTGGTAAGCACGACGAATAGAAACGTCGAATCTCCTAACTGCATTCTCAGCAATCCCTGCCATCTGTAGTTGTTGTCTCACCACGTTTTGGCCAAGTAAGCATCTGACCGGCTTTGGGTAGGATTGAAACCGCTATCTTCAGACAATGCTCATCTGGAACCGTAGTCTCTATCAACTGCGCCACTTGGCCAAAACGTGGCTTAAAATTTTAAATGCAAAATCAAGTATCATGCTTCACTTGTGATCTAAATAGAATCATTCATTTCGAACGCGCCGCACTCACGTCAAAGAACCACTGTTGGTTTTATGCGCCAGACCTTTCTGCTTGGGTGGTGATAATGGCTTGAATTTAAGTTTAATATACAAAAGACAAGTATCTTGGTTCATTTGTGCTCTGAACAGAAATATTCATTTTGTCATTATTGTCATATCAAAGAACCGCCTGGTATTTTTACATGTATCTTGGTTCATTTGTACTCTAAACAGAAACATTCATTTTGTCATATCAAAGCAAAGAACCGCTTGGTGTTTTTATATCGAGGCTTTCTGCTTGTGCGTTAATAAAATTGCCACATCTCAATTATGAATTCAAATTAAAATAATATATAAAAATAAAAATTGTAATACTGACCCCCCCCTTCCGAAGGTTAAAATGGCTTTGTAAATAAAAACCAATACTATTTCAGCACTATACCAAAAATACATAATTACCCAAAATTGTACTTTTTATTGTTCAATGCATTTAACATTAAAAAAGAACATGTACTCATTTTCAAACTTCAGTACTTCTGCAGATTTAAGTAGGGTCTTTTTTCCGGGGTTCAATGCCCAGCGAACGACAAAAACTGCCGAATTCTATTAAATTATATCGATCGATCATAAAATAAACGCGAACGAACAAACGTTAAAAAAAATTAAATAAAAAGTAAAAGAATGATTTTAATAGGAAAAATAAAAGAAACGACAGAGTATCATTAAGTCCACGTATTACTAAAACCCCGAGCCTCCCTACGTTAAGAATGGCTGTCGGAATAAACACCTCCCAACCTCAGAAGCCGTTCTTAACACAAGGAGGTTGGGCTGTTTTTTTCGTAAGCCGTTCTTAATATGGGGAGGTTAAATGTGTTTATACTACGGTTGGACAGGTCAGCAAACGTGGTTTTTCCTGTATATTTTTATGTTTAATCGATGGACAAATGTATAAACATTCTTGTAAAAATAAACTATCCCCGTTGCATATGATTTTGTAAAAAAAATACTCAACGTTTTTTTTTTCAATATATTTTTATTAGCTTTACAAATGTATAAATAGGCTTTTAATAATAAACTTTAATAAATTTTATTATTTAGGGGAGGAAAAAAATCAACGGTATATCAAACAAAATTCAGTTTCGTTTAGCAAAAGAAAAAAGCCAACTCCATTCCTGTTGTATAATTTGAATTTTGACCGCTAGTTAAATATGTAAACATTCTTGTAAAAATAAACATTATTTAATTTTAATCCTCATAACATACAATGCAGCCATTAAAAATAAAAACAGCTTATTTCTCTCTGTCTCTCTCACTCCGGTACGACAGGCAGAGCTTTATCACGCAATTATTTTTGATTTACAAGCGTAAACATTGACGTCAGCTCCGTTAAAAATAAAAACGGCTTATTTCACACCGTCTCTCTCATTCCCACTCTATGTATCTATCTGTAACTGTCCCTCAGTCCGAGTGTCTATAAACAGGAATTGTATCGCATAGCTGGTCAGCATTTATGTTTTGGGACTGTAACATTTTCACAAGTAAATAATAGAAGATCAGAGTGTAAAAGCGGAACAAATCCATGAATAATAAATAAAACGTAAGATTATTGTGCACGTACCGAAAAATGGCGACGTGTTTAATAGTTGATAAGTGTTCGTTTATTTGGTGGAATAACCGAATGTTGGTATTGTAGAATGAATAGTTCTGATCCAATCAACCGGATATTTAACAGGGAGAAATCATTATTTTGTCGGATTTAATGGGTAAGAATATGCGAATGTGTAAGAAATGTGTAGTCGTGAAACGTATGTAAAAATATAAAAGTACTCGGTGTAGAATGATATCGTAAGAGTTGTTGGTAAAGTGAGGGTGAAATTTTAGCTACTTTTTCTTTAGGTTAGGATGATGATGGTCATGGCGCTCCTAGGACTTAATGTAATTTTTTATTATAACGAACTAATGTGTATGTAATTGCGGTCTATAGTTAGATAACGTAATGGCTAATAATGTAAACGTGGTAAGTTTTTATGTGCCATCTGTTGTCAATCTAATGTAGTTTCATCAAGATAGGGAAAATTGCGTCTCTTATATTATTTATATACAAGATAATGAGATAATGTAGGTTCTCTTCTGTAGCCGCCTCAACGCTGTAAGAGGCGATAAATTGTTTTAGCTGCAACAATTTCTTTTCTGCAAAAATTCAGCCGATTCTGGAGCCTCCGTTATAAATATGTGGTCTTGTTTTTTGTTTGTTTGTTTTTTGTTTGTTTGTTTTGTTTTTGTTTGTTTTTTTTTTTGCTCAGGACGGCCTTTGTTTTTTTCTTAATTGCGAGACTCATAATTTAGAGTACTGCAGCTTAAGATATCTGGTTAAGCTCCAGATGAAGTGTGTTGTATGTTACAACTTTGATAGCATCAGAAACTCTTTATTTCTCTCCTTATAGTTCTCGTAGTTTGACAACCGAGATCTTCTCTACATTCCTATACTCTGGCCATCGACAATCGGGTTTCGCAATTTCTAAGGTTACTGTCCAGTTGTTTGCAATTGCTTTGGCATTAGAAGTAGCGAGGATCAACCAGTGAGCGATCGTTTGGGAGTTTTTCATAATTGACTGTTGATGATAAGGAACGTATAGGGGAGTCAATACACAAATAAAATCATGGTTGTAAGTGATGAGATGCCATGGTGAAAACTGTTCAAATGAATCAGCAAATGAATGGTAGCGTAGTTTAAGATGTGTTTCTGATGCATTGTTGAATGAAGGCAACTGTGATTCTCTTTTTACTTATGGGAGATGATATTTGTGTTTTAATTAAAAACCAATGTTAGTAAATGGATCGAGAATGAGGGAGGTATGTTAAATCATTTTGGAGACGCGTTGTTTGCAATAGCTTTGCCACTGATGGTAACGAGTGACGATGTGATAGTTTTCCATTATAGCTGCATTATTATTATTATTAAGATATTGATTACGGGAATTTTAATATTAACATTGTTCACATGAATTTGGTTTTCACATTTTATGGTGTTTCCTATGTTTCGTCAGATCTTTTCTAGTAAAACATCAATATACACATATTTTACAAGAATATGGGTTTCCCCTAACGTGAAATTTCATGTGGTTCGCTAGACTATGTTTGTATGCACATGAATAATCACATAGTTTACAAGCATATAACTTTTCTCCAGAGTGAGTTCTCATGTGTCTCTTTAGCTCTGATTTATTTGAACATGAATATTTACATACTTCACAAGAAAATGGCTTTTCCCCAGAGTGAGTTCTTATATGTTTCGTTAGTCTTGATTGATCTGAACATGAATATGTACATACTTTACAAGAATATGGCTTTTCCCCAGAGTGAGTTCTTATATGTTTCGTTAGATTATGCTTATATGAAGATGAATATTGACATTGTTTACAAGAATATTTCTTTTTACCAGTGTTAGTTCTCATATTCATCGCTGGATTTGGTTTCTTAGAAAATGCATTTTCCCTTTGTTCCCAAGAATATGGGTTTTCTCCAGGGTGAGTACTCATATGCATCTCTGGATTTGGTTTCTCTGAACTTGAATATTGATATTGTTCACGAGAATATGGATTTTCTCCAGAGTTACTACTCATATTCATTGCTAGATGTGGTTTCTCAGAAAAGACATTTTCCCATAGTTCCCATGAATATGGGTTTTCTACAGTGTAAGTACTCATATGCGTCGCTAGATTTGGTTTCTCTGGACTTGAATATTGACAAATATGAGATTGTTTTGCCACAGATGACAGTTTATATCTTCAAACACGAATATGATTTTCTCTGTAGGAAATATTAAAGAAAATATAGACTCGTTCAGATTCAACACAAGCGTTCAAGCAGGAACATCTGCAAAGAAAAAATAAATATAATGTTATTAATTGTTGCCAATATCATTTTAAGTGCTTTGTATTAAAATATTTGAAATTTTCATCGTTATGGAATTTGTTTGACTGTTTAAGAACAATTATTTTGAGATTTCGCTTTTATATTAATACAATAATAACTACGTATTATGTCTTTTATATTGATACAATCATAACTACGATGAATATCGTTTATATTGATACAATCATAACTATGATGAATATTTTTTATATTGATACAATCATAACTACGATGAATATCTTTTATATTGATACAATCATAACTATGATGAATATCGTTTATATTGATACAATCATAACTATGATGAATATCTTTTATGTTGATACAATCATAACTATGATGAATATCTTTTATATTGATACAATCATAACTACGATGAATATCTTTTATATTGATACAATCATAACTACGATGAATATCTTTTATATTGATACAATCATAACTACGATGAATATATTTTATATAGGTACAATCATAACTACGATGAATATATTTTATATTGATACAATCATAACTATGATGAATATCTTATGTATTGATACAATCATAACTATGATGAATATTTTTTATATTGATACAATCATAACTATGATGAATATCTTATGAATTGATACAATCATAACTAGGATGAATATTTTTTATATTGATACAATCATAACTACTATGAATATCTTTTATATTGATACAATCATAACTACGATGAATATCTTATGTATATGTTTATTCAATTTTCACCCCAAACAAGGTAGAGTGCACCTTTTTAGTAAGGGTTACCATCGGGGACATAAGTTTTAGGGTATTATGAAGAGAGATGAGTGGGAAGATGTCTGTTTATATGACACTTGAACTTCTGCATGCCAGTATAGTTGTGAAAGCAGAAACCCGGGAGCGAGTTTCAAAGTCTAGCAGTCCAGGGGAAGAAACTATTGGAGTAGAAGGCTTTTTTACACCTTTTGATCTCTACTTTGAAGGGATGATATTTAGGTGCTTGCCGCGTTTGTCGGGGCTGATCACGTCGAGGCGTACAAGTGCTTGTAGTTCGTCAGAGCATTCATCATTAAAGTAGTTTTAGAACATGCAGAGCGATGCAACATTTCGTCTATGTGACATAGGTTCTGAACTGTCATCTAAGCTTCGGCATATCAGGTTTGCGACTCTCTTTTGAACCCTGTCAAGAAGTAAGAGCCAAATAGCAGATGCACCAGCCCAACTGTGAAAACAGTACTCCATACATGGACGAATGGTGGCCTCATAGAGGTATAGGATACTTTAAGGCATAAGTAGTTTTCTAGCACGGTACAGAGAGCCCACTTTTTGGCAGCAGCCTTGGAAAAGCTCACAATATATCTATTCCAGTTCATGTTCCCTGTCAATGTTTGGCCGAGGAGTTTAAAGGAAGTACTTTAGGGTAATGTGTTTTAAACATTGCTGTTGGTGGTAGAGAAGGTTTCTTGTAGTTATTGAAGGAAACAAGCTTAGTCTTGGCAGCATTGAATGTGGCCCTCTATTTTTGTCCCCAGTCCACTACAGATTGGAAACCATCCTCTAGTGTTTCTGCCATTTCCTTAGATATGTGTTCATTTGTTTTTCCCTCGTGCCTGGTATAGAGTGTGGTGTCATCAGCAAATATACCCATCTCCGAAACAATTTTATCAGAGGTCATTCATGAATATCAAGAAAAATAAAGGTCCAAAGATAGACCCATGAGGTACTCCTGCATTTATATCATACTAGCAAAAGTACCCGTCGTTGACTGGATTCAAAAACAGCCTACAGAAAACGGACTGATTTATTAAAGTACTAGTGGGGGTACCCGGCGTTGCCCGGGTGTTTGTAGGTGTGTGTGGTGTTTAATAAAAAGAAACCGGGGGGGTAGGATCGAACCCGAAGCCCTGAGGCGAAGTTTGAAAATAAAATCGGCCAGCCAGAATGAGTTACTGAAAGATGTTTGAATTTATTTAAGTAAGAACCAAATTGACAGGTGCGCGCCAGGAAGTCGTCGAGCGTTATGACGACGAGAGAAGGTTTGTTTGTTATAAGCGAAGTAAAAAAAGAAAACGTTTTAATTAAGCAGGGGGGTAATCAAAACCTCGGAAAAAACACAAAACTAACGTAAGGCAAACGAACGATTAAAACAGAAAAACGAACACGTGAAAAATGGCTTAAATAAGCCTGTTTCGATATTAAATTTTAAAAAATCGGTGGGTATCCGGGTGTTTTGGTGTGTGTGGTCGGCGCTGGATAATCTAAGTTAAAAAAAAATCAGAAAAACGAACGTTACGTGAAAAATTGCTTAAATAACTCTGGTTCAATATTTAAATTTAAAAAATCGAAAAAAAAGGGAATCTCACACCACGATTCGAACCCAAAACGTTTAGATAATGAGCCAACGTTCTAATCTACTGACCTAACGCGACGTACATTAAATTTGTTCAGTTTTTCACCTATTTAAAGTAAATCAGGTCATGACATCATCTGGCGGATGCGTAGAACCGCTCGTCGTCACGAGAAGACCGTTTTTGTTGACCCCCCCCCCTGTCGAAAATTATCGATTTCATGGTGAAAAATGAGCGTTTTTGGCAAATTTTTCAATATTTTTTCGAGCGAAGGATGAGGCTTCGATATGATACCGTGTTTGTGAATTTACGTCATGTCTGTCGAAAGTTTTTAGCAGACACACAAACATACACACATACATACAGTTTCGCTTTTATATATATATAGATTTCATTTACGACCGTCAAGGACAACCAAGATTTTTCTGTTATCTAAGAAGGATTTAATTACTTTATGTATTCTTCCAGTGATACAATATAATCTAATTTTCCTTAAAAAATTATCGTGCCATACCCTGTCAGAAGCCTTAGATATATCGGGGGCTACCGCTCTACCCTCCCGTGTTTTGTCCAGTGAACGGTATATACGTTCAGAGATTACAGTTAGGATATCTGCCGTGGAATGGGCTGGCATAAATCCATATTGATTGTCGGTCAAGGGTTTAGCAGTTGTACGGTGATGGACTAGAGCTTGATTAATTATAGACTAAAATATTTTGGCGAAAAGCGGGAGAAAGCTAATGTGGCGATGCTTTACTGGGTCAGTTCTTTCGCCAAAATGTTTTAAACTGGCACCACAGAAGCAAGAAAGCAAGATTCGTTGAGACATTTCTTGTAAAGTTTAGATAGAACTGGAGCAACCTCAGCGGAGCATTTTTTAATAGCACAGCTGGGATGATATCGGGTCCACATGCTTTTGAGGTGTCTAGGTTTTTTATGATTTTTTTTTTACAAGTTGATCACCACTTATCAAGGCCCGGAAGATAAGTGAAAATGAGATTAAATAAAAACCATCTGTTTTTAATAAAAGAAAAATTTAAAAAAATGCGTTCTATTTTTGTATCTAGTCTGACGACTTTGTAGCATTTTTCTCGGCTAATGAACAGCTGTGGTCATTACATATATATATATATATATATATATATATATATATATATATATATATATATATATATATGTATATATATATATGTATATATATATATATATATATATATGGACAATACAAGGATTTTGCAACGAGAAAGTAATTGTAAAAAATTAAAAATACTTGAAGCACTATATATAAAAACCTAGCACCCATCTATAAATAGCATTAATTTTGAAATTAGCAATAATGTGCTGAAATGTTTAGCATAGCCAGTATACGACTGGTTTTACTAACATTGCCTTTTATCCTAATTTTTAATCGAGTTTTTTTTCACTCGTAAATGTATATTTTAATCGACTTTTCATTGACTCTTTATCATTCGTAACTATATATTTCACTTCTATTTTTAATATTTTATCTCCACCTGATGATGATTCAAGAATGAACATTTGTGGTCATATATAAATAATTAAATGCTACATGTACATTTCTTTGAAAATAAGAAAATCAAATTTTATGAGTATCCGAGAACTGCTGCATTTTTTTCACCAGATACCATGTTTTTAATTATGTATCAACACGTAATCGCTTAAAAAAGTAAACTCCCAGCTTACCAAGTGATTTAAACGTTGAACATTATAATCATTTACATTTGTGCCATATTTATCTGTGCTATTTTTTTTCCTAAGTTTATATTTGATGTTATTAAAATGTATAAAAAACTAACTTTAGTTTAACATCGATTAAATCATAGTAAGGTCTAATGATTATTACGGACATGATCCAACGGGGATTGCGAAACCCAGAAATTGACGAGATTTTATGATTTTAGGCAGATTTTAAAAAACAAAATTATAAAATCTATATCGAAATATTGATTTTCGAAAAAAATGCTAATTCTTTGGAGAAGGCAGTATCAATCTCAGAAAAGCGGATTTTTGGCGGACCTGTACGAGAATGCTCATCCCCTAAAAAAAATCGCGTTTTCACTATTTTTCAAAAGATTTCTTGGTATTGTACAGTTTAGTCCAGACATTTAAAAATAAAAATATCGAAAAGGTTTAAATTGTATGTATCCGTTATGGAATGAACTTCTTCGAAAAAAAAAAATCACTTAATTTCGTCAAGTAGTTTTTATTTTACAGCGAAAAAATAATTTTATGATACCGAGCAAAAGGTTCCATTTTTAGGAAGAAAAGCTAGTAATAAAGATGGGGAGGGAGTGTCGGATCTTTACATTGAGTTATCTCCCGTGGAGTGTTAAAAAATACGAACAAGTTTTTTTTAAGCCAATGCCTGCCTTCAATGTGCTGTAAAAAAAAAAAAAAAGTGCTTTTCAGCTGTAAAAAAAAAAAAACTACTCGATCAAATTAAGTGAATTTTTTTTCGGAGATCTTCAGTTCAAAACAGATACGTACAATATAACATTTTTTCGATATTTTCATATTTTAATGTCTTCATTAAAGTGTACAAATACCGTTTTTCTTCTAACGACGATTATCATAAATTAGACTTAAGTATCAAATTAACAAAAAACAATTGAAAAATAAAATAATTTAATGACTTTTAAGAAGGGATGCTAATTACATGGCAGGTAAGTAAAAGATAGTTCCGGGCAAAATGAATGCCGATGCTCAAAATGTATAAACATTTTGACCCCACCCTTTACTTTAAAAAAAAAATCACCAAAAATCAGGAAATTAACCAATTTTAATGAAATTTTCAGTATTTACCAAATAATGATCGCGGAATAGACTAAACTAATTATTTTTTTTTTAAATCTGAGTGAAAATGTATTATTTTGTTTAAACAAAAAATACGTTTACTAAAGTTATAGTTTTCAGTAGTAAATAAAAAACGCAAGACTTTATTTTTGTATGTAAACAAAGCATCGTAATTTGTAACAATAAAAATTTAAAAAATTCATAGGAACATTACGAAAAAGGCCCCTAAATCCGTATTAATGAATTCGATATATAGAATTCATTAATACGGATTTGTAATTGTAAAAAATATTTCTACTTTTTTTTTTAATTAAGGGTTTCGCATAATTTTTATATGCAATACTTTAATAATTTCCTGGTTCGCAAGAATGTGAACCTTTCGGCGGAACATATTTTTTTTTTATATAATATTGACCAATAATTAAGAAAAAAAATAATTTAAAAAATAGGAACATAGAAAAATAATTAAATAAAAAAATGCAAAAATCAATACAAACGTTCAGAAAAGGAATGTACGGATGCGCGACATGGGGGGAGGGGAGAACTTCCTCCCTTTTAATTACATTACGTCATTTTCACAATCTTTAAATTGGCTGAAATTTTGGGCCTTCGTAATTTTCGTGTTCACAAAATTTTAGTTTGTTGCGTTTTACGAACACCAGAATCACTCGGTTTGGGGCTAATTAATGTATTTTTGTACAAACAAGTTTTTTTTTTCATTCAATTCAATATCTTTTTTTTTTTCATTCAATTCAATATCTTATTAATTAATTAATATATGTTGAATCAAATTAATATATGTTTTGTACAAACAAGTTTTTTTCATTCAATTCAATATCTTAGGACTTTACTAATAATCCTATAAATAGACACTGAAAACTTTTATTTTTTAAAGGATTTTTTTTTACAATTAATTTATTTAACTTCAAAATTTACCTGAATTAGATAGCTAATCGTGAAAATATTTTCATAACTTTTTTTTTTCACGTGTACAAATATTTTTTTTCTTTTTGGAAATTAAGTTCAGTCCTTAATCTTTAGTTTTTAATCTTTCAAATACAATCAAAAAATAGTCGGAAACCTTAAAAACAAATTTGATAAATCGGCTTTCAAAACGTTGCCCCCCCCCATTTCTGTCCGCATATTTTTGGGCGGACCTAGAAAAGAAATGGATCCTAAGGTAGCAATGAAGTAGATTTTCATTAATTTTTTTCTCTTATTAAGTTATTATGTCATCTGTGATAATGGCCAAAAGAAAGTTAAAAAAAAAAAAAATTGTAAAACACGCATTTTAAAGGGTGAGAAATCTCGTACAGATCCGCCGTATTTTTCTTCCGGTAGGTAGCGGGGCAGGCGTCTCATGTTTCCGCTAGGTGGCAGTGTCGGTTGTAGAGAAGTAGATTTGGTAAAAACATGGCCGCTAAAGAATACAATGCATAATACTGTTTTTTTATATCTCGATTACCACTGTCTTTCCAAAATTTCAATGCGATTTTCGTATTCAGCATAGTCGAAAACCTTGTAAGTCGTCATTTTAAAGAACATTATGGACGTAATGTAAAAAAATTACCCTTTATTTTTTTGTTACACCTCATTGTAATGATGTATTCTATATGACATATTCCTGAATAAATCGTATATTTTTTTCTGTAAAAAAATATTCCCTTTTTCTTCGGTATATACAAAATATGAACCGTTCTTGGTTTAGTCAGGATTTTCAAGTTTTTGCCGTATTTTTTTTTATTGTTAGAGAAAAAAAAACTCATCCCCTTCTGTTACGGTTGCCATTTTTTTTTTTTTTTTGTTAATGAGAATATATTTTACATAATGTTTTTTATTAAATAATAAAATTATTTATATAATTAATTGGATTCGCTTCTACACTATTAAGAAAATATTTTGTAGTCGATAAATGAAGTTTTCAGATAAAAAACAATGGTCGCAACTGATTTTTTGTCAAGTTTAATTTTTTGTATTTTATTTAATAAATAATATTCTACTTTATCGATTTTCGTAATTTCTTATATAATCATCGTAAAAATACGTAGACTATGTAGATACCCTTGCTTTCGTGTGGAATTCACTTTTAGAATTTCCGAAATTTCGTCCCTACAATGTAGAAGTGCTAAATTTAAAAAAAAAACAGTATTTTTCAAGTTAAATATTTATAATTTCCAACTTTAACACCACATTATTTTCCTATCCCATACAGCACATTATTTTTATTGCCGTATCTCATAATTAATTTTGGACTAGTGCACTTATTGATCCGTGCTGATATAATAACGTTATTATTTAAAAAAAACATTCTTAACATGGAGAGGGTGTTTTGTACCTATTCTATACTTTAACCTTGCAATTGTAATAAAAAAAACATAAAACTTTAATTAAACTTGGAAATACGATTTAAGAAATAGTGCGGATCAGTAAGTGCAACATCTATTCTAAAATGTTTGTACAAACATCCATAAAATTATCTTTTAATAATGATGATCTCATACAGAATATTTTTAAATATTTTTATATAAAAAGAAATAAAATGATTTTTAAATAATATTTCTCTTATTTTAGAATATGCCTTATGAAATATGTTTAATATAAATATATTTTTAAATATATCATTTAATATTCCTTGACATTTGAATATTAACACACATTTTTAAAAACAAGTACCGCATATAGTTTATTCGTGAAATTATTTCTTTAAATTAAATGCATACAGATTCATTTTTAAATATATTTTAGAATTTAGCAGAGAACTCCGCAAACAAAAATTAAAAATATATGAGTGAAAAATTAAAATGTATGGCAGCTAAATATGACCAAAGGCAATATAAATTATAGTTTTGCCTACATAGATAAGTTTTGTGTGGTTTAACATATTTTAAAGCGTCTATTTAATTCTAAACACAAGTAGTAACGAATTGGGAAGTTAGAACGACAAGATGGCCGACATTCAACTGCGAAGTCTCGATAATCGCTTAAATCATGAAAACAAAGCAAACTAGAAACTTGTACTAGTGCACTTATTGATCCGTGCTGAAATATTAACGTTATTTAAAAGAACATTCTTAACATGGGGAGGGGAGGGTGTTTTGTACCTATTCTATACTTTAACATTATAATTGAATTAAAAACCAAAAAAAACATAATACAATTTTAATTAAACTTGGAAATGCGATTTAAAAAATAGCGCGGATCAGTAGCACCTAGAAACTTTAACTTGTCGACCTTATTTGTTTTTAGAATAAAAAGGATTTCCAAGTTTAATTAACGTTTTATTTATTTTTTTATTTAAGTGTAGGGTTTAAGTATAGAATATGTACAAAACACCCTCCCTGCCCCTTGTTAAGAATGGCTGTTTAAATAATAACGTTATTATTACAGCACGGAACAATAAGTGCACTAGTACCAAAAAAAGAAGAAAAAAAAAGAAAAAGAAAAAAAGAGGATCCCGCTCGAAAGAAGAGTAACTTTCTTTTATTTGATTACATTAATTTTTTATATATCAAGAATTTTACCCTTTTTTGTTCGTTTTGTCTTTGCTAAATATCTATATTCATTTTTTAAACTTTTATAATTGTTTTGTTTAAATAATAATTAGAAACCATTAAAATCGGACTTTTTTATACAGATTATATTGCCTTTTTCTTTCGATAGGATGTTGAGGTTAAAGTCAATTCTTATGGTTTCGGTTGTTCATTAAATCTTTTACGACACTACATATTATACTTTTATGCAATCGATATCACCATGGGTTTCTAAATAATAGCGTTAGTATTTTAGTACGGTCTGTGTTTTGTGTGAGTAAAAAAGGGGACTCATGCAGAGAGTAATCCGTGCTTAAATAATAATGTTAATGCTTAAAAAGACATTCTTAACATAGGGAGGGGAGGGTGTTTAGTACATCTTCTGTACTTTAACCTTACAAAAAAAAAAAAAAAAAAGTTGATTAAACGTGGAAATACCATTTAAAAAAAAAATGGCGCGGATAACTCTCTGCATTAGCACCAAAAAAAGAAATTATAATTTCATTTAAAAAAAAGGGTGGTTATTAATGTTTGTTCAATTTCGGATTCATTTAAAAAACAACCAGATTTTTATTTTTGAATTGAAAATAAAAAAAAAAACATTAAAACCTAATTGCTTTCTAATGTTGGAGAAAACGATTTAAAATATCAAACGTTGAACCGACTTCATAGTGGACAGCCATTTTGAGTGGAAAACTACACATTTGACCATTTAAATTTATTTTTTAAGTATAAAAAATATTTTTAAATTTATAGAATAGAGTTCTATATACTCGATCACCATGTTAAGAGTGGATTTCTAAATAATAGCTTTAATATTTCAGCACGGTCCGTGTTTTGAATAAATAGGAAAAAGTAAATTGGGTACTTGTACAGTTTAACCAAGACATTGAAAAAATGAAAATATCGAAAAAAAAAAATTCATTTAATTTAATAGAGTAGTTTTCTTTGTTGTTGTTTTTTTTTTTTTTTTTTTTTTTTTACAGCCGAAAAACACGTTTTTATGAGAGCGCGTTGAAGGTTACATCTTGGATTTGTTTAAAATTTTTGTTTGATTTGTGGAAACGACACGGGAGATAACTCCATGTAAAGCGCCGACACTCCCTACCCATCTTTATCAACTAGCGTTTCTTCTTAAAAACCGAACCTTTTGCTCGGCATCATAACTTGTTTTTTTTTTTCGCTGTACAAAAAAAAAAACCTTGATTAAATTAAGTGAATTTTTTTTTCGGAGAACTTCATTCCATAACAGATACGTACAATTTAAACATTTTTTTCGATATTTTCATTTTTTTAATGTCTTGACTAAACTGTACAAGTACCGTAAATTGTAATTTAATTTTAAAGAAAAAAGTTTGTAAAATTAATGTTTGATCAATTTATAACACAAACTGGTTTTTATTTCCTCAATAAAATTTTCAATTGAGAATAAGGAGGAACATATTTTTTAAAAATAGAAAATTTAATTTTAGAAATTCATGAACACGTTTTTTTTCGTCCCTATAATGCAGAAGCGCTAAATTAAACAAACAAAGTATTTTTCAAGTTAAATATTTATAATTTCCTACATTTGACACCATGTTATTTTCCTGTCCCATAAAACACATTACTATTTTTAGATATATAGTAAATATGTCATATCTCACATAATCTATTCTTAAATGTTTTTTTACAAACATCAATAAAATTTATTTTATAATAATGATGACTTTACGCATATAGAATATTTTAAAATATTTTTATATAAAAAGAAATAAAATGATTTTTAAATATTATACCCCTTATTTTAGAATATACCTTATGAAATATGCTTAATATAATTAATATATTTTAAATATATTATTTAATATTCCTTGACATTTAAATATTAATATAAATTTTAAAAAACAAGTACTCCATATAGCTTATTCGTTAAATTATTTCTTTAATTAAATGCGTACATATTCATTTTTAAATATATTTTATAATTTAGCAGAGAACCCCGCAAACAAAAATTAAAAATATATGAGTGAAAAATTAAAATGTATGGCAGCTAAATATCACCAAAGGCAATATAAATTATAGTTTTAACTACCTGGAAAAGTTGTGTGATTGACGAGTTGGGGAGTTAGAACGACAAGATGGCTGACATTCAACTGCGAAGTCTCGATAATCACTTAAATCATGAAAACAAAGCAAACTATTAACTTACATTTGTCGGCCATATTTTCTTTATAACTTTGCAATTCGGCATTATTCGTTTTTTGAACCGAAAAAAAAAGTATCCCGCTATGAAGAAGAGTAACTTTCTTTTATTTGATTACATTTTTTTTATGTATATTTAAAATTTTACCGTTTGTTTTTTGTTCGTTTTGTCTTTGCTAAATATCTCTACATTTTTAAACTTTTATAATTTTTTTGTTTAAATAATTAGAAAAACTTACTTATAATCGTACTTTTCTCTTTACAGATTATATTGCCTTTTTCTTTCGATTGGATGTTGAGGTTAAATTCAATTCTTATGGTTTCGGTTGTTCATTCAATTTTTGATGAAAATACAGAATATGGTTTTATGCACTCGATATCACCATGTTAAGCATGGGTTTCTAAATAATAGCGTTAGTATTTCAGCACGGTCCGTGTTTTGTATAAGTAAGAAAAGGGTACTCATGCAGAGAGTAATCCGAGCTAAAATAATAACGTTATTATTTAAAAAGCCATTCTTAACATGGGGAGGGGAGGGTGTTTTTTACCTATTCTGTACTTTAACCTTACCATTGAATGAAAAAAACCCATAAAACTTTAATTAAAAGTGGAAATACGATTTTAAAAAATAGCGCGGATCACTCTCTGCATTAGTACCACAAAAAGAAAATTGTAATTTCATTTTAAAGAAAAGGGTTTATTAAATTAATGTTTGTTCAATTTCGGATTCATTTATAAAACAAACTGATTTTAATTTTTCTAAAAATCCATGCACACAATGTTGGAGAAACCGATTTAATATATCAAACGTTGAACTGACTTTGCAGTTGACAGCCAATTTTTATATTTTAAGTATAAAACGCTTTATTTTTCTATATAGAATAGAGTTCTATATACTCGATCACCATGTTAAGAGTGGATTTCTAAATAATAGCGTTAATATTTCAGCACGGTCCGTGTTTTGAATACGTACCAAAAAGTCAATTGGGTACTTGTACAGTTTAACCAATAGATTAAAAAAATGAAAATATCGAAAAAAAATACGTTTTGTAACTAAAGATCTTCGAAAAAAAAAAATCACTTAATTTCATCAAGTATTTTTTTTTTTTTTTTTTTACAGCGGGAAAACGTTTTTATGAGAGCGCGTCGACGGCGACATCTTGAATTTGTTTTACATTTTTGTTTGATTTTTTTTAAACGACACGTGAGATAACTCCATGTAAAGCGCCGACACTCCCTCCCCATCTTTATCAACTAGCTTTTCTTAACAAAAAAAAAAACAAACCTTTTCCTGGCCATCATAACAAATTGTTTTTTTTTCGCGGTAAAATAAAAACTACTTAATTAAATTAAGTGACATTTTTTTTCGCAGAACTTCATTCCATAACAGATACGTACAATTTAAACTTTGTTTTTCGATATTTTCATTTTTTTAATGTCTTTACTAAACTGTACAAGTACCGTAAATTGTGATTTAATTTAAAAAAAAAAGTTTGAAAAATGAATGTTTGTTCAATGACGGATCCATTTCTAACAAAAACTGATTTTTATTTCCATTTTTATTTCCAATAAAATTGAGAATAAGGAGGAACATATGTTTTAAAATAGAAAATTTATTTTTAGAAATTCATGGACACGTTTTTTTTTTGGGGGGGGGCAGCTGGTTTAAAATAGCGAACGTTGAAGTGATTTCATAGTCGGCAGCCATTTTGAATGGAAAACTACCCATTCACCATTGAAACGTTTTTACCGTTTTAATTTCTTTAAGTAAGCCTGTCATCAAACAAATGGAATATCAAGATTTTCATACACTGATTTAAAATGCATTAAATTTGTTAAAAGTTAAGGAAATAAAATATAGAAAAATCCTTACCTTTCATTTTAGGAAATTCAATACGAAAAAAAATTGGATGATTTCTTTTTTTTTTTTTTTTGCTCGTGGTCAAAATTGAAAATTTGGTCGGTTTGTAGGGATTTCTTTAGTAAATGGATACAACTTGGATGTCTTCAAGCCCAATGTTAACAAATTCCTAATGGACCGCCCCCTTAAGTAAACACTTCAAATTTCCACACTAACGTAATGTACTTACAATAACCCTTATCCCTGAGTGGCTTCCGGGCCTTGATAAGTGGTGATCACTGTGTAAAAAAAAAAACATGGGGAGGAGAGGGTGTGTTGTATTCTATACTTTATCCTTACAATTGAATAAAAAAATTAGTTTTTTAAAATTAAACTTGGAAATACGATTTTAAAAATAGCGCGGATCAGTAACTGCACTAGTACCTAGAAACTTATACTTGTCGGCCATATTTTCTTTATAACTTTGCAATTCGGCATTATTTGTTTTTAGAATAAAAAGGTGCAGTGCACTTACTGATCCGCGCTATTTTTTAAATCGTATTTTCAGGTTTAATTAAAGTTTTGTTTTAATTGTAAGGTTAAAGTATAGAATAGGTACAAAACACCCTCCCTGTCCCATGGTAAGAATGGCTTTTTAAATAACGTTATTATTTCAGCACGGATCAATAAGTGCACTGCTAGTACCAAAAAAAAAAAAAAAAAAAAAAAAAAAAAAAAAAAAAAAAAAACACCAAAGCGTATCCCGCTCGGAAGAAAAGTAACTTTCATTTATTTTTTATATATTAAGAATTTTTCCTTTTTTGTTGTTCGTTTTGTCTTTGCTAAATATCTATATTTATTTTTTAAAACTTTTATATTGTTTTGTTTAAATAATAAGAAAAACTTATAAAGGGTGTTTCAAAAGTCTTGGGAACATTACAACTATAATACATAGCTTATGTTCCCAAGACTTTTGAAACAAAAGTTTGTAAAATTAATGTTTGGTCAATTACGGATCCAATTATAACACAAACTGATTTTTATTTCCCCAATAAAATTGAGAATAAGAAGGAACATATGTTTTAAAATAGAAAATTTATTTTTAGAAATTCATGGACACGTTTTTTTTTTGGGGGGGGGGGACTGGTTTAAAATAGCGAACGTTGAAGTGATTTCATAGTCGGCAGCCATTTTGAGTGGAAAATTACACATTCACCATTGAAACGTTTTTCCCGTTTTAATTTCTTTAAGTAAGCCTGTTATCGAACAAATGGAATATCAAGATTTTCATAGGAATTAAATGCAATGATTTAAAATGCATTAAATTTGTTAAAAGTTAAATAAAATATAGAAAAATCCTTACCTTTCATTTTAAGCAATTCAATACGAAAAAAATAAATAATTGGATGATTTCTTTTTCTTTTTTTGCTCGTGGTCAAAATTGAAAATTTGGTCGGTTTGTAGGGATTTCTTTAGTAAATGGATACAATTTCGATTTCGTGTGTCCAGTACATTAAGAAATACGAGAATGAAGATTTCAAAAATGTAAAAAAGAAATAAAAACTCAAAATATGATTGAAACGTGCATTAAAAATGGCTGAACAAAGAATGAAAGATTAAAATGTAAATAAAATATGTGAAAATTGTCAAAAATAAAAACGAAAATAAAAATGAAACGTAAATTAAAACAAAAAAACTCGTTAATTACGTGTGAAGAAACGTTTAGAACATATTTTGTCGATTTAAAACCGAAAATAATGAAAGGTGAGATAACCGAATAAAACTACGATATCTTTCTTCCGCGTAAGCTATATTTTATATAACGGTTTATATATATATATATATATATATATATATATATATATATATATATATTTAAATATGTATATATGTGTCTATGTGTATGCATATATATACATATACTTAAATATATATGTATATATTTAAATATATCTTTCTTCCGCGTTAGCTATATTTTATATAACGGCTTTTATATATATATATATATATATATATATATATATATATATATATATATTTATATATATATATATATATTTATATATATATATTTATATATATATATATATATATATATTTATATATTTATATATATATATATATATATATATTTATATATATATATATATTTATATATATATATATATATATATATATATATATATATTTATATATATATATATATATTTATATATATATATATATATATTTATATATATATATATATTTATATATATATATATTTATATATATATATATATTTATATATATATATATATTTATATATATATATATATTTATATGTATATATATATATATACATGTGTGTGTGTGTGTGAGAGAGAGTGAATGAATGTATGTATGTACATATATATATATATATGTGTGTGTGTGTGTGTGTGTATGTATATATATATATATATATATATATATATATATTTAAATATGTATATATGTGTATATGTGTATGCATATATATATACATATACTTAAATATATATGTATATATTTAAATATATATACTTATGTAAATATATATGTAATTCAATTAGTTATATATATATATATATATATACAGAATATCTATATATAGAAATTTAAATGTATATATATATATATATATATATATATATATATATATATATATATAAATTGAACATGTCTGTGTGTCTGTGTATGTACATTTTCCTACACAATAACTCTGTCAGGTTTAAGTCTACAGACTCAAAATTAGATATACAGGGTACAGAAGTTTAGGAAAATCTTTCGGATCCGTTTTCAGCCAGAGATCCGATTGTTAAGGGGTCAAAGTTCAACGATTTTACCTTTGAGCCCTCCACTAAACTCCTCCGAAAATTTTGGATCTAAACACGTGAAATTTTAAACAGATTCCTTGGACATGGATCTAACTTAATAACTTTATTTTAACCCCCAAAAAAATAAATGTTAAAGGATCATAATAGGGTTCAAAGTTTTAAGAAAAATTGACCTTTTTTTTTCGCTTAACACACACCTCCAAATATCCGGGCAACGCCGGGCGGAAATGCGAATATATATATATATATATATATATATATATATATATATATATATATATATATATATATATATATATATAGTGGGTAGGAAAAGTATTTGCCACATTGAATTTCTTTCGTATTTCTCAAAAATAATTATTTTATATTAATTAAATTTACACTATGTATCTGGAGAGATATTATCAAAAAACAAAAAGGCTATTAATATATATTTAGGTGACAAATCCTAACGAAAAATCAAATTACCCCAACGCAAAAGTATTTATCAGATTTACTCATATTTAGTTATATATCCTCTGCTACAGAATCTGTTTTACTTTAAAACTTCCAAATGATTTCCATAACTGCCTACTAGTTTCTTACAAATTATTGCTGGTCGTTTCTCTATTCTTCATCGCAAATTTCTTTAATTCTTTGATATTCTTGGGATCTCTTGCATTCACCATTGACCTCAAAGTTTTCCACAGATTTTCGATGGGATTTACGTCCGCTAACGGCCTAGGCTACTGAAGAACGCTTATCCTATTATACTTAAACTATTTTGTAACTATTTTAGCCTTTTGCTTGGGATAATTGTTTTGCTGGAAGATAAAAATCACGGCCCAATCCTTAATCTGCGGCATTAATATATATTTAGGTAACAAATCCTAATGAAAAATCAAATTACTATGTATCTGGAGAGATATTATCAAAAAATAAAAAAAGGATATTAATATATATATATATATATATATATATATATATATATATATATATATATATATATATATATTGCAATTCCTCTAACTGCATTCGCAGAAAAGAAGTCCAAATCATCTCACTTCCAAATCAAAATTTTCCTGGGGGAATAGTATTAGATTGTTTAATTGTATGCCATTTTTCCTTCATACACATGTGCGCATGTTTCTTCCGAAAATCTCAATTTTAGTTTCATCTGATGAAATAACTTTGTTCCAGAAGTCATCCGATTCATATTGATATTTAAAAACAAATCTCAAATCATCTTTCACATGTCTTGGACTCAACAATGGAGTATTTCTAGAATACAGGCCTGTACGATTCAACAATTTCTTGTTTGTGTTCTTGCTTACTTCAATATCAGCTTTCTGCAAATCCCTCTGAATTTCTGAACGAGTCGGAAATGGTTCTTTCTTCACGCTACGAGCCATGTAACGATTCAGAAATGATTCTTTTTTCACGCTACGAGCCATGTAACGATTCAGAAATGGTTCTTTCTTCACGCTACGAGCCATGTAACGATTCAGAAATGGTTCTTTCTTCACGCTACGAGCCATGTAACGATTCAGAAATGGTTCTTTCTTCACGTTACGAGCCATGTAACGATTCAGAAATGGTTCTTTCTTCACGTTACGAGCCATGTAACGATTCAGAAATGGTTCTTTCTTCACGTTACGAGCCATGTAACGATTCAGAAATGGTTCTTTCTTCACGTTACGAGCCATGTAACGAGCAGTAACCATTTACTATACTTAAGAGATTTTTAGTATTACCACTCATTGTTTTCCAATTTATCATGACAGTCCTAACTGTACTCATCATCAAATTTAGTTCTGAAGCAATTTTCCTGTACTGCTTTCTATCTTTATGCTTTGTTATAATTTCATCATTAGTCAATTCCTTTATTTTACCATTGTAAAACAGTAATGAAAGAGAAAACCTTGGCACCGTCTGAGAGCTGTTATCAACTGACGTATAAGGAGCCAAAACTCTGAGGTGCCTTCTGATCGGTTGAGATATCGTAGCAATATGATATGACTGCTAAAGAATGAAATTCCTGCTTGGTTGAAATAGTATAGCAATATGGTTCCCGTTCTGCTAGATCTACAGCAGATGTGCTTACAGTTATATCGCATAGGATTAGCAAATCTCTCGACGGTGGCAATCATTCTAGGGCAATTGCTCTTGACATATCTAAAGCCTTTGATAGGGTATGGCATAAAGGTTTACTTCATAAGATCGCTAGCTATGGTATAGCTGGAAAAGTCTTCTCAATTATTAAATCATTTCTTTCTGATAGGTTCATAAGAGTAGTAGTTGAGGAGCAAAAATCAGAAGCTCACAGTATTAATGCCGGTGTCCCTCAGGGATCCATCCTGGGCCCAACTCTTTTTCTGATCTACATTAATGATTTTCCAAATCATATCCTTACATCATTTGTAGACATTTATGCTGACGACACTACCATTTATGGTAGCACATCTAAGACAGTAAACGACCAAGTTCTCTCCAATTCTCTCTACTCTGATCTTGAGCACGTAGTACAATGGGGAAAGGAGTGGCTGGTTACTTTTAATGCATCTAAAACCAAGCTTCTCTCTTTACATCATCAACATTCTAATCCACATTTGTCATCAATTGAAATGAATGGCTCTCGTCTTCAGGAGGCCTCAAGTTTTGTCAAGCTTCTGGGCTTGACCATTACTCCTGATCTTAAATGGAATCTGTTGCCAAGGCCGCTGGAAAAATGGTGAGATCTTTCTATCGATCCAGTAGATATCTCACTGCTGATGCTATTCTCTATCTATATAAGAGCCAGGTACGTCCAAGGATGGAATACTGTTGTCACATCTGGGCAGGAGCTGCTAGAAAGGACTTGTCCTGCCTTGATAGAGTTCAAAATAGACTTCGTAGCCTCGTAGGAGATGTCCTTTTCTCCTCCTTGCAACCTCTATCTCACAGAAGAGATGTTGCGAGTTTGTCTCTGATGTATCGTTATTTTCATGGAAAGTGTTCAACTGAGCTTCAATCTATGGTCCCCCCTCGCCAAACTTTCACAAGAAACACTCGTCTAGCTGTAAACACTATCAATAATTTCCCCCACTCTTTATCTGTGCCTAAACCTAAACGTAGATTCCATGAACAAAGCTTCTTTCTTAGAACTGCACGCCTGTGGAATTGTCTTCCGTTTTCCTGCTTTCCGGCTGACTACAATATGGTTGTGTTCAAGTCTAAAGTAAATAAGTTCTTGATGGGCCGTTCCATATAGGTTATTAAATTTGCCAAATTTTCATTACTAATGATTACTATATTGACCAATTTCTACTGTACACTCTTTAACCCTTATCCTTGAGTGGCCTCTGGGCCTTGATAATGTGGTGATGCCTTTGTAAAAAAAAAAAAAAATGACTGCTTAAGAATAAGATTTGACAGTGTGTTAAATACTTTTGCATGTGTGTAATATAATTTTTGGTTAATAAATATTTGTCAACTAAGTATATTTTTATTTCCGTCTTATTTTTAAATAGTTAATATTTGTCCAAAGATTGAGTGTTAATTTTATTCGAATTAACTGCATATTTTTGGGAAATACGAAAAGAAAACAATGTACCAAATACTTTTGCTACACAATGTATATATATATATATATATATATATATATATATATATATATATATATAATATATATTTTTTTATATTGTCTATTAATTATATATATTTATAATTAAACCTATATATATATATATTATAATATATATATATATGTATATATATTATAATAAATATATATATATTATAATATATATATATTTATATTATCTATTAATTATATATATTTATAATTAAACGTATATATATATATATTATAATATATATTATAATATATGTATAGATATTATAATATATATATTATAATATATATATATATATTTGTAATATGTATTAATTATATATATATATATGTATGATTAAAAGTATATATATATATATATATATATATATATATATATATATATATATACTTTTAATTATAAATATCTTTTTTTAAATTTCTTTTTCACCCCAGAAAAAGCAAAGTTACACTTTGATGTATGAGAATACTATCTGGGATATATCTTTGTACGGGTACTATGTAGATAGAGAGCACCAAGATGTCTTTTTACATTACATTTGATCTTCAGTACAATCAATAAAACAGGAACCCGGAAGGGAATTCCAAATCTAGCATTCCTAGGGAAGAAACTTTTTGGTTAGAAGATTTCTTACATCTAGAGATTTATACTGTGTAGAGGGGATTTTTGCTGCTTGTCGGGGCTGTCGGAGGTATTTACGTTGAGGGGTCACAATAGGTTGTAGTTCTTCGGATCACCTACCATTAAAGTATTTGTAAAACATTTCGCTGATAGGATAGCGGTTAAAGCCTAGCTGATAGTGCGTGATCTATTAAGTTGGCAACTCTCTTTTGAAGCTTGTCTAAGATGAAGAGACAAGAAGCAGATGCAGCAAACTTGGGCGAATGGTGGTCTTGTAGATGTACACGATTCTCTAAGGCGAATGTTCTTTGGCAGCAGCTTTGCAAATGCACTCAATGTATTCGTTCGAACTCATGTTTAACGAATATCAGCTAATGTATTATTTGCCAAGGTTTCTTGTAGTTATTAAAGGAAAGGAACTTAGTCTTGGAAGCATTGAATGTGACCATCAATTTTTCTCCCCATTCCACCACAGATTGGCTTAGATACGTGTACATTCGTTTTTCCCTCGTGCCTGTTAAAGAGCGTGGTCTCGTCAGCAAATATACCCATCTCAGAGACAATTTTTTTCAGGGAGGTCATTTAAAAATACCAGGGATAATAAAGGTCCTAGGATTGACCCCTGAGGTAATCTCGCATTGAAATATTGTTTTGACGTACGTTCATCGAGGACAACCTGGATTCATTTCTTAAGAAGGATTTAACTATATTAAGTATTCGTCTAGTAATACCATATTATCTTGTAAAGGTTTTGTTTGTAAAAAAGAGACAGAGAAGAAGAGAGAAAAAGAAAAAAAAACTTTAAAAGAACCTTGCAACCTGCATGTTTTTCTTTTCAGAAAAAAACAGAGAAAAGAACTTTTGTTGAAAAACTGAATTTAAAGAATTGAAGAAAAATAGTTTCTATTTTGTATGGGCTTTTCATTTCAGCTGTTCTTTCAAGTAAGAATTGTGTTTTATATTGTTTTTTTAATTTTTATTTCATATGTTACCTTACAGGTTTTGAAAACTTTAGCTTAGGAAAATATAAGCAACCGTTAGATTTTTTTAAAAATAAATTCGTCTATTTTAAAATCATTTTGGGTCGTTATTTCATTTGTTCATTTTTCTTTGCTTTGCTTGTTAATTTCCCCCCGTTAATTTGTTAACTTTTAAAGCGGATTTTGGTGACGACCCCAAAAATTTCGTCACCATGTCAGAATGTCCCATCAGTTAAATTGTCTTTTCAACATTAAATGATTTTGTGATTCATTTTTGTATAATTTTTAATTAATAAAAACAATAAAAAATTTTTTACTTTTACATTTTCACAGTCAATTATAATGTAGAAATATAATTTAATGTTTTTGTTTTCAAAATTGTTTATTTGTCGTGATTTGTACACGTTTTTATGAAATATGAATCCGGATGCATTACAATAAAATGTCGACATCTCAATGCTTAAAGTAAACCTAGCTACACACACCACCAGAACTACGAACGGTACTCTTTGTGGCAATGTAAATATAGTTTCTAACGGATTGATGGTTGTTCCATACTGAGATACAATATCAATCTTTGATTACAAACATTCCTTTAACAACAAAAGTTACGATATATTTCGTTTTCTTTTTTTTACATAGACGGAACCACTTATCAAGGCCGGAAGGCCACTTAAGGATAAGGGATGAAAAGTGTACAGTAATCAAAAGGACAATATAGTAATCGATAGTGATGGAAGTTCGGTAAATTTGTTAACTTAAGTGGAACGGCTCATCAGAAAATTTGTTCACGTTGGATTTGAAGACAACCATATTATAGACAGCTGGAAAGCAGGAAAACGGGAGACAATTTCACAGGCGTTCAGTTCTAAGAAAGAAGCTTTGATTATGGAATCTACGTTTAGGTTTAGGCACAAATAAAGAGTTGGGGGATTATTGATAGTGTTTTCAGCTAGACGAGTGTTTCTTGTAAAAGTTTGGCGGGGGGGGACCATAGATTAAAGCTCAGTCGAACACTTTCCATGAAAATAACGATAAAGCAGAGACAAACTCGCAACATCTCTTCTGTGAGATAGAGGTTGCAGCGAAGAGAATAGGACATCTCCCACGAGGCCACGAAGTCTATTTTGAACCCTATCAAGGCAGGACAAGTCCTTTTTAGCAGCTCCTGCCCAGATGTGGCAACAGTATTCCATGCTTGGACTACCTGGCTCTTATATTGATAGAGAATTGCATCAGTAGTGAGATATCTACTGGATCGATAGAAGGATCCGATCATTTTTCCAGCGGCCTTGGCAACAGATTTGATGTACGCATTCCATTTAAGATCAGGAGTAAAGGTCAAGCACAGAAGCTTACAAAGATATTGTTTCAACCTCATTCTTACAACCAATCAGCCAAATTTCTCCTTCAATTATGACAGACAACAAGTCAAATCGATCATGGTCATTTGCATGTCATTGCTTTTCAGAGAATCTTCGGCTGCTGCTGCTGCAAGTATAATCAAAGAAAAGGCAAAGGTGGGCATAACATGTTTAACCTTTATCTACAAGGAGCTAATATAGATTGGATAAAACTCCAGTTTGAAAAGGGGATGTCTTTTTCTGAGGGCAAAGATGTGGTTCTAAATGAAGGCGACTGCGAATTAAACGAACGATCTACACGTGAGCCTTTTAGCGCCCATCAGCTAACCAAACATACGTATAAAACATGTTCCTGTTCCCCTGGCACGTGTTTCGTCTTCTCCGACTCATCAGAGTGGCTGAATCTAGCGTGACTCTAAATCACGACCATGAAATAAGCCTAAACCTCTACCACCGGATCATCGCACAAGACTGTTGGATCATCGCTTTTTTTTCTGTAGATGTTGTTTATTTGTTTTTGTTTGCGATCATTTTCGAATAAATTAAAAAAAAACAACAAATAAACAACATCTACATGAAAAAAAAACGCGATGGTAGAGATTTACGCTTCTTATAATGGGGGTCGTGATTGCGAATCACGTTACATTCAGCAACTCTGATGACTGGTAGGCGACCAAACACGTGTCAGTGGATAATTATATTTTAAAAACAATACATATTATTCCCAACTCGCAATTTTAGTAAAAATACAATTTCGTATGAATAATTTTAATACCCATGTTGTCGCACAGTTCCCGTGATTTTGAGGTGCGCCATGTCACCCTAAAAGCAGGTTGCTGAGTGGTGGGACAGAAGCGTTCAGACCTGTGTAGAGTAAATATCGTCAGATTTTTTTCCAAACTTGTTTACATTGGACTTGAAGGCAACGATATTGCAGTCGGTCAAGAAGCAAGTCAGCAGAACAGTGTTTCATAGGCGATTAGTTCTAAGAAAGAAGCGTTCAGAACTGTGGAGAGAGAACATCGTCAGATTTTTTTGAACTTGTTTACATTGGACTTGAAGGCATCGATATGGCCAAGCCAGTAGAACAATGTAAAGTGAACATCGTCGAGCGACTCGTCAGATTTTTCTGATTCAAACAAAAATGAAATCATCCGATTTTTTTAATTGAATTACCTACAGAGAAAGGTAAGATTTTTTTTCAATATTTTATTTGTTAGCTTTTACCAATTCAATGAATTTTAAATCAGTGTAATTTTATGTAAATCTCGATTACCCGTTGCCCGTAGATAGCCTTACTTAAAGAAATTTAAACGGTAAAATGTGTAGTTTTACACTCAAAATGGCTGTCGACTGTGACGTCACTTGAACGCTTTTTTATTAAAAATCAGTGACTCCAAAAATCTATACATGAATTTATAGAAATCAATTTGTTAAAAAAATATGTTCCTTTTTATTTTAATTTTATTATGAAAATAAAAATAATTGTGTCTTATAAATGGATCTGAAATTGAACAAACATTAATTTAACGAACTTTTTTTCCTTTCAAATTAAATTACAATTTCACTTCTTGGTACTTATACAGAACACGGACCGTACTGAAATAGTAACGTTATTATTTAGAAACACATGCTTAACATGGTGAGAGGGAACATAAAACATTATTCTGTCGTTTCATCTAAAATTCAATAAACAACATAGACCATAAGTCGGTGTCTCCAAAAATCTATACATGAATTTATAGAAATCAATTTGCTAAAACAATATGTTCCTTTTTATTTCAATTTTATTATGAAAACATTAATTATGGGCATCAAATTGAACAAATATTAATTTTAAAAAAACTTTTTCCTTCTTTTAAATTAAATTACAATTTAATTTTTTGGTACTTATACAAAACACGGACCGTACTAAAATAATAACGTTATTATTTAGAAACATATGCTTAAAAGAAGGTTGCTGGGGGGTTAGAAGCGTCCAGATCGGTGTAGACTTAACATCGTCAGAGTTTTCCGAACTTGTTTACATTGGACGTGAAGTCAACGATATTGTAGTCGGTCAAGAAGCAAGCCAGCAAAACAGTGTTTCATAGGCGGACAGTTTAAAGAAAGAAGTGTTCAGATTTGTGTAGAGTGAACATCGTCGTGCAACTCGTCAGATTTTTTTCCGATCTAAACAAAATAGAAACCATCCGATTTTTTATTGAATTGCCTACAAAGAAAGGTAATATTTTTTTCAATATTTTATTTGCTAACTTTTACCAATTCAATACATTTTAAATCAGTGTAATTTTATATGTCAATCTCGATTTCCCCGTTGTCCGTAGACAGCCTTACTTAAAGAAATTTAAACGCTAAAATGTTTAGTTTTCCATTCAAAATTCCTGCCGACTGTTAAGTCACTTTAACGTTTTCTATTTTAAATTAGTGCGTCCTAAAATATGTACATGAATTTATAGAAAGCAATTTACTATTAAAAATATGTTCCTTTTTTATTTTAGGTTTATTATGGGAATAAAATTAAGTGCGTCTTATAAACTGGTCTGAATTTGAACCAACATTTATTTTAACAAACTTTTTCTTCTTTCAAATTAAATTACAATTTCACTTCTTGGTACTTATACAGAACACGGACCGTACTGAAATAGTAAGGTTATTATTTAGAAACCCATGCTTAACATGGTGAGAGGGAACATAAAACATTATTCTGTCGTTTCATCTAAAATTTAATAAACAACAAAAAGCATAAGAATTGAATTTAACTTGAACATCTTATCTAAAGTAAACAGCAGTAAAATCCGTAAACACATAATCTGTCGTTTCATTTAAAACTTAATAAACAAAAACCATAAGAATGTAATTTAA